>NW_007251168.1:522198-656600 GCF_000164805.1 Carlito syrichta | reverse complement strand
AAAAAAAAAACCAAACAACCCCCATTATAAAATAGGCAAAAGATATGAACCGACAATTCACAAAGGCAGACATCCGAGCAGCCAACAAACACATGAAGAAATGCTCAACCTCACTAATCATCAGGGAGATGCAAATCAAAACCACACTGAGATATCACCTAACTCCAGTCAGAATGGCAATTATCAATAACAAAAAATAATAGCTGTTGGAGAGGGTGTGGCGAAAAAGGAACACTACTACACTGTTGGTGGGAGTGTAAACTAGTGCAAACTCTGTGGAAAGCAGTGTGGCAATTTCTAAAAGCTCTAACATCAACCTCCCATGTGACCCTGTAATCCCCCTACTGTGAATATACCCTGAAGAACTCAAATCACTCTATAAAAAAGATACCTGCACATGAATGTTTATCGCAGCATTGTTCACAATAGCAAGAACCTGGAACCAACCTCGCTGTCCATCAAAAGAGGACTGGATTAAAAAATGTGGTACATATACACGATGGAATAGCTTTCAGCCATAAAAAAGAACAAAATCATGAATTTCACAGCAACCTAGATGGAGCTAGAGTCTATAATACTGAGTGACCTCTCACAGAAACAAAGAACTGAGTATCACATATTCTCACTCATATAGTGGACCTTAATCATCCAATGCTCTACCATAAGAAAATGACTGACAGTGGTGGGAAACCATGGGGGGGGAATGGGACATCTTTCTGGGGATGGGGAGACACCTGTTATCAACAAGGGGGCCTAAATGAAACATATTTGTATACCTACCTAACCCTTAACTGTATCCCACAATATCAAAATAAAAAATGTTGATAATAAAAAAAAAGAAATAATATATTTGTAGGTCTTATCACAGTGTCTGGCACCTAGTAGATACTAAGTAAATGACACTCTTTAATAGGGGTAATAATTAACTATAAAATAATAACAACTTATTAAACATATGCTATGTATAGAGGTGATGAGTATTTACATATATTAAAATATGTAAAAATTTGTATTAACTAATTTCACCATAAAATATTATCTGTTCAATTTATAAATCTTTATCTAAAGAAACTTTACATAATTATCTCAATTCAGTTTTTTTTTTTTCTGAAAGTGAGTTGTAGAAATTTATAATACAGATCCACTTTAAGCATGAGGCAATTTTAAGACTGAAATGAACAAGGTCATTGCCTTACTAGACTCTGGTGTGGCCATGTGCTTTTGGAGCTATGGCTGCTACCATGTGCCCTGGCTTTGGCTCCCTTCTCTCCCTTGGAGAGGTGAATCTCCCCTTTCTTTCCCTTTAATTTACTTTTCAAATAAACCATATTTTCTTTTTTCTTTTTTTTTGAGTTGAAGTCTCACTCTGTTACCCAGACTGGAGTGCAGTGGCTGCTCCCGGCCACCGCAGCCTTGACCTGCTGGACTCCGGCGATCCTTCCACCTCAGCCTTCCAAGTAGCCGGAATTACAGGCATGCGCTACCACACCCAGTTGATTTTTTTGATTTATTGTAGAGATGAGGTCTTGCGCCCAGGCTGGTCTCGAACCCGCGGGCTCAGGCAATCCACTCACCTCAGCCTCCCAAAGGCGCGGGATTACAGGCTGAGCCACCCAGCCCTGCTCATATTTTCTAATCTAAGAAAAAAAGAAAGTAATGACCACAGATTTAATAGCCCTTATCCAAAATGTTGAGGACAAGAAATGTGGATTTCAAACTTTTTCATAATGGGATATCTGTGAATGGAAACCAAATATAAATATAAAATTCATTTATGTTTTATGTATACCTTCTACATATAGCCTTGAGGTAATTTTATGCAATACTTTAAATAATTTTATGTGTGAACAAGTTTGAATATATTGAGGAATCAGAAAACAAAGGTGTCACTATCTCATGTTGGTGCGCAAAATATTTTGGATTTTGAAACATTTTGGGTTTCAAATTTTGAATTAGGGATGCCCAACTGATATGATATTCTTAACTCTCTGCTTATATGATAGTAGTCAAAGGTCAAAGCTATCCTACTTAAATATCTAAGACTTTTTATTTCCCAACATATTCAACAGAGCCACTGCACATCTAAGGGTATTATATCACAATTTTACATAGCCAATGTATAATAATAGTCAAGTACTGGGGACCCAGTTGTTACTTTTGGTCTCTAAATAAGTGTAAAGCTGTCTCACGGAGTAATCATTTATGATGTAACCTGTATTCAAGAGCTCACAGAGAGAATTTAGAGAAATCTTGGCAAAGCAAATAATTTTGCAAAGCAAACAGTACTCTGTGCAAATTGATGCTAGTTGTATACTACTGTAAGGGAATGAACTGCATGATTTTCTGGGCATATTCATATAGAGAAATATATTTTTGTTTTTATCTTCCTGATACTGTTCTTATTGGACCTCTATGGGAGAAAGCCATTGGCTTAGCTACTATGACTTCCAACTGGAGTTTTATCTTCTTTAAGTTACTTCAAAAATTAAAATAGTCATAGCTAATTGGTGGAGAATAGAACAAAATATGATGAATAGGTCCCATCATCTGAAATTATAACAGGACTATTGATTGTATTATGATTTGTGTGTGATCTATTGTGTCTAAGGGGAAATAAAAACTAAAACAATGTTACTATGGATCTAGCATTTAGTGTATGAAAAATTATTTTAATCACTATACACAAAATTTGAGGATTTAGATCTTTTCAATTCATGTAAAGCAAATAACATAGATGTATCATAGAGTATATATACATATATATTATGGGTAACATGGAAAAACATAACTTATCACATTACCTGTGTTTGTGTGATGCAAATATGTAGAAGTCTTGTGAATAACAAGGACATTGATTTATGAAGTCTAAGTAATTCAAAATATCACATCATGTCTTAAAATATTTTAGGCATAATTTCTTGATAAAACCTCAAAATTACAGAAAAATTGCTATCACTATTTTGATATCTTCTGCTACTTATTGTGATCATTGCCTAATTCTTGTAAACTTCATACATGGGAGTAGATGTACATATATAATATACCTCCAATGGGGAATTCCACTCTTTGTCAATTTTAATGTTTTAGTTGCTGAAATAAATTAACCTGTCTTATCACTGACATGAAAGTTCTTTTCTATGAGCTATAAGCCAGAGATTGACTCCCTGAAAAAACTATATGAGGTATATTTAATTATTGATACTGAAGAGGATATCCAGAGAAAATGGTTTTAGAGTGGTTTACATCACGATGACACACAGATAACTGAAAAGATATAGAATGTCTAAAAATATGTTAGTTAAAAACCAATGATTTTCTGGAATAGGTGTCTGCTGACCATAGGTTAACAGAGCAAGAATTGTTACAAGGGATTTAGTGAAACCTGAAGGGGAAGTTGATTTGTATTTATTTATCTGAAAATATTGTCATTATTATTGTTTTCAATGTGCTATTTTCTAGTGGTTAATAAAGTCCATGCTCCTTTTTTCATAATTTTTATCTTTCAAAATCCTTTTTTTAGAGTATACTTATGCAATCTAGATTAATAATCTCCTAATAATCCAAATCCAAGAAGACAATAAATTAATTTAAAACACTTCAGTTGTTAACTTTTAAAAATTTCTTTTGAATGGTTTATTGTTGTAGAAGACACCTTTGAATCCTTTAAAAAATAAAGTCTTGGTCTTGGGTGATCTATCTTTAGGAAATGAGGAGCTAAATTCCTCAGAATAATTTTCACATTGTTGTAGCCCATCAGAATCAAGAAAACATATAGATTTCCCTGGGTGGGATTATATGAAAGCAAAGTATTGTGTAATGAGCTTTAAAGTAAAAAATTGCTGATATAAGCAAATGTCTTTCAAGAGAACTCAAGCATGATGCTACTAGTAATTGGAATTCAAGGAAGTGTTTTACAACAGGTCAAGCTTATAGAAATTATAACTAACTTGATAAAAAAAACATTGTGTTACACTTCAGTCATTTAAACCAGCCATATCTTAAAACAATTAAATATTCTAGGCAATTGTTCTGAGTCTAAAATAACTATGTAAAAAAATTAGGGTATACTCAAAGTAAATAGTAAAAATATTATTTGAAATACCTTTACTGATCAGGGCATACCTAAAGATGTCATACCAGGGATTGGCACAATATCTGGGTATAGTATGGTTTAGTTAGATTCCAGTTTAAGTGACATGAACTCACATTAACAAATGTGGAAAAACCCTGGGGTAAGGCAGTAAAATATTTAAAATATTATTATTATTATTATTAAAAATAGAAATAATCAGAAACATAGATCTGGAGTTTAAAAAAAAAATTTCCTGGTGGAAGTTGACTATTTTCCTTTAATTGGTTTGCATCACACATGTTAGAAACAAACCAAGAAGTTTATATGTGTGTAATTTGCAAACCAATTAAAGGAAAATAGTCAATTTACACACACACACACACACACACACACACACACACACACACACACACAGAATGTGTAGGGATGTAGGGGAAGAAAAAAATCAAAGCAAATAAATTGAAGCACACTAAAAATAAAATTCCCAGTGCAAAGATTACATGAAACGTATACCATGGAAACTGAATCACAATGATATTTTGTTTAGAAATTCTTCCTTAATGTAGTAAATCTATTTAAAGGAATCATATAAATGTGTGTATAAATATTACTAGTAATTATGATGCATACTCACAGAATAAATTAGCCTTTGGCTAATTTTCAACATCTATATGAAATTTAAAAGGCAATCAAATAAGCAAGAAATTCAATTAATAATTTTCTCACAAGAACACAATTAAGCAGACCTTTTATCATTGGGACTGAAGAAAGAAAATTGTCCCAAATCTCATTGGTACAGAACATTTTTGCATGATGTAATTCAGCCCTTTGTGAATATAATTGGTATTCTGAATTAAATACTTGAGTGATATTCTGATAGACTCTAATGAGATTAAAAACTCCTTCTGGGAAGTTAGGGTTGCCTACTCAAGTGATTGACTAGTTTAATAATCTAGGCAGATAGTCCTGCATTGTACTACTTCCTTTTATACTTTCTCCTTTCCTCACTGCCCATCCTCCAAAGCCTTTTAATATTATTTCTTACTCCACCTTTGAAATATAATTCTGATACCTGGCTGAAGTATTTTTCTGAGAATCTTTTCAATATCACATTTATTCCAATAAACAAGAAAGCAAATATTCAACCAATGAAAACAGTACTGTGCACTGAGGTTTTAAGAATCAAGAGATATCATAGATGTGTTGGCTATTCTAATCAGCTTATGCTATTTGAAAACTCTATTTTAGCCTTTTAGAGTATAAGGGTTTTTTTAGATTAAAACATATAGTTTATTTAGAAAGCAAATTGAAGAGAGAGAGAGAAAGAGGAGATTTACCTCCCCAAGGTAGGGGAGGAGGCCAAAGCTTAAGAGCACATGGCCAAACCACAGTTTAGCAAGGCAATAGCCAACCTTTTATAAGTTTTATTTGCTCATTTGTCCTCAAAACAATCCCGCACATAAAAGTATTATTGTCTTCATTTTGCAAGTAAAAATATGAGGTACAATGAGATTAGCAAAGGTGAGCAAGTTCTCACAATAATGTGAAGTACATTTATATATTATGTGATAAATTTGATTCATTTCAGGCAAGAACAAAAATAATGTTTCCAGTGAGAATAGTCATAGCCATCATGCTGTACAATTTCAAAAATGATAATTTTCCTAATCAACAAAGAAAAATTATATGAATTTCTAATCGGCATAATCTCTGAAAAATAGATGTAAATGTGATAAAACATGCAAAAGCACTTTACAGAAAAAAATTTGTTTTATCAGTTATGGTTAATAAATTTATTCACCTCTTCAGAACATTATACATCAGTTAAAATGTTTTGCATATCTGTTGTTGCCAAATTGTTTTTTAGTAGTATGATTTTAAGGATTTATATACATTGCATATAAAATATATGTATTGTTGGGTTTCCATATAAGCTTCCTTACTACTATTTTACCCTTTTGTCCAAAAAAATAGCATAAACTATTGGATAGTTAAAACCCACTGGAAAAAAATTTACACATACACACGTGTATTTAAACATTGATGGAATGAATATACGTTACATAGAAGGCAATAAACATGACTGGTAAAAATGTTCAATCTGTTTCTCTAGTAAATCACTCTAAGCACCTTTTAAAGTTTATTTTTTAAACACAATAATTATGCATGCTAATGGGGTGCATGTGATATTTTAATACATATATATAATGTGCAATGATCAAATCAATGTTTTCTAGATTATTTGCCACTTCCAACATTAGTTATCTCTTTGTGTTGGGAAAATCTTCTCTTTTTGCAATTATGAAATATACAATATATTGTCAACTATAGTCTCCCTACTGTGCTATTGAACAACATAACTTATTCCTTCTAACTGTATTTTTGTACCCATTAATTAACCTCTCTTTATTCCTTTTCCAAACACCCTTCCCAGCCTCTGGTAACTATACTCTCTACCTCTATTTTTAGCACTTTTAGCTCCTACAAGAGTGAGAATATGCAATATTTGTCTTTTCGTGCCTAACTTATTTCACTTAACATAATGACCTTTAGTTTCATATTAATGCTGCTGCAAATGACAAGATCTAATAGCATGATAGTGTTCTATTGTGCATGTATAACACATTTGCTTTATCCATTCATTCACTGCTAGACACTTACGTTGATTCCCTAAGGTTAATCAACTTAGGTTGATTCATGGTTATTGTAAACAGTGCTGCAATAAACATGGTATTCCTTTGATATACTTATTTCCTCTATTTTTTGATAGATACCGAGTAATAGGAATGCTAGAGTTTATGGCAGTTCTATTTTTAGTTTTTAAAAATCCTCCATCTCCATGCTATGCTCCAAACAACTGAACTAATTTACATTCCCACCAAAATCATATAAGAATGCTCTCTTCTACACATCCTTGCCAGAATGTTATTTTTTGACTTTTAGTAATAGCCATTCTAAATGGCATACAATTATTTTATTGTGATTTTGATTTTCATTTCTCTGATTTTTTTGTGATGTAGAGTATGTTTTCATACAACTGTTGGTCACACATTTGAATGTATTATTTTGAGAAATATCTATTTAGATCCTTTCCCACCTTTTAAATGTGATTTTGTTTTTGGTGGCAAAGGGTTGTTGAGTTGTTTGAATTCATTGCATATTCTGGACTTAAGTTTTTTATCAGATGAACTGTTAGCAAATATTTTCTCCCATTCTACGGGTTGTCTCTTCACTGTTTACTGCTTCCTTTGATATGAAGAGGCTTTTTAAATGTATTATAGTCTAATGTGTTTACATTTGTTTTTGTTGTCTGAGCTTTTGAGTCTTAGACATTAAATCTTTGCCTAGATCAGAGTCCTGAAGTGTTTCCCTTGTGTTTATTTCTAATAGTTTTATAGTTTCAGGTCTTACTCTTAAATCTTTAATCTAGTTTGAGTTGATTTTTATATTATGAGAGATGGTGGTCTAGTTTTATTCTTCCACAAATGGATATGTAATTTCCCCAGCACTTTTTTTTGAAGAGAATGTTCTTTCCCCAATGCATGTTCTTGGAGCCTTTGTTAAAAATAAGTTTTCTGTGGATATGTGGATTTACTTCTAGATTCTCTATTCTGTCCCATTGATGCATGTTTTTTTTTATACAAATACTATGACAATTTGCTTAGTATATCATTGCAGTATATTTTGAATTCAGGTATGCAATGCTTCCAGATTTGTTCTTTATGCTCAGAATTGCCTTGGCTATGCATATTTCCTTGTTGTTCCATACAAATTTTAGAATGATTTTTATATTTCTGTGAAGAATGTCATAGGTGTTTTGATAGGAATTTCATTGAATCTGTAGATTTCTTTGGCTCATACTGTCATTTTAGCAATATTAATTTTTTGATCAATGAGCATGGGATTTCTTTTCATTTGTTCATGTCCTATTCCATTTTTTTCATCAATATTCTGTAGTTTTTCTTGTAGAATTCTTTCACCTTCTTTGTTAAATTTATTTCTAGTTTTTATTCTGTTTTGTTGTTTTTTGTAGCTGTTGTAAATGAGATGATCTTCTCCATTTTTTCAAGTTGTTTGTTATTGGTATATAGAAATACTATTGATTTTTTGTAGGTTAACTTTGTATCCTGAAACTTTGCTGATGTTGTTCATCAGTTCTAAAAGTCTTTGGTAAGATAGAAAATATATAAAATATGATTCTATATATATGTGTGTGTGTGTGTGTGTGTGTGTGTGTGTGTGTGTGTACAATCATATTGTCTGCAAAGAAGAACAATTTGTCTTTCTTTTTTCCAATTTTGATGCCTTTTATTTCTTTCTCTTGCCTGATTGCTCTGGCTGTAACTTCTACATTCTATTGAATAAGAGTATTGAAAGTAAGCATCCTTACTTATCTTGTTCTAGTACTTAAAGAAAATCACTTCAGCTTTTCCTCATCCAATGTAATACTAGGTATGAGTTTCTGATATGTGGTTTCTATTATGCTGTGGCATGTTTATTCCATGCCTTATTTATTGAGAGTTTTTACACTAAAGAGATGTTAAATTTTATCAAGTGCTTCTGAATTTATTAGATTATCATATGGATTTTATCCTTCATTCTGTTGATAAAATTTATCACATTTATTGATATATATGTGTGTGTGTGTGTGTGTGTGTGTGTGTGTGTGTGTGTGTTGAACTATTTTTGCATTTCTAAACAAAATCCCACTTCATCATAGTATGTTGTCTTTTTGATGTGCTGTTTGATCTGTTTTGTTTTATTTTGTTAAGGATTTTTGAAAGCAATGTTTATAAGGAATATTGGTATACTATTTTGATGTTGTATTCTTGTCTGGATTTGATATCAGGGCAATGCTGGCCTTTTGGAATGAGCAGAAGAATTCCCTCTCTCCTCTAATTTTTTAGAATAGTAGAGAAGAAATGATGTTAATTCTTTATAGGTTTGGTAGAATTCAGCAGTAAATCTGAAATCTGACCCTAAGATTTTTTGTTGTTGTTAAGAGATTTTGTTGCTCATTCGGTCTCATTACACATTATTTTTTGTTCAGATTTTCTATTTCTTCTTAGTTAAAACATTGTAGACTATATGTGTCTGAAATGTGTTAACATCCTCTAGGTTTCCAATTTGTTAGTATATGGTTATTTATAATAATTTCTGATCATCATTTCCTACAAATACTTTAAGTATTATTGCTCTGATCATAGAATTTTTTCTCAGTAATTAAAATTAAATATGATTAAGCTCCCAATCTTATACTTGTAATTCCTAAAGATAATTAGCATGGGACAAAACACAAAATAGCTCTGCTGTCAAGGATCCTATATTCTATAATTTCTTCATCTGAGATCTTTAGTTTGACCTCATCTATTAGTTTGTCAGGTAATATTAACAATAGTCTCTCTTTTATCTACCCATACCCTATTGTTTCTTCAAGGACCTGTATGAACTCCATCTGCTCCAAAATTTCCATCTGAGTATTATAGCTCCGATATTTACTTTTTTGAAATTTATTTGTAATTATGACACTATATTTCACTGCATTTTTTACTTTCAAGAGTTCTTCAATTTCCAGTTTCAAAAAATAAGTATCTTTAAAATGGAGACAGCAATAAGCAAAATATTTTCTAGAAATAAGAACAAAGCTATACTTTTAGAATATGAGATGGACATTAAAGAACATCTGGCCAAGCTATGCAGTTTTAGTTTTATTTATTTATTTTTTTTATTATAAAGATGCGGGGTACAATTCAGGGTTAGGTATACAAACGTTGATTATGCAGGTACCCTTTGATTAGGTATGCCCTTCCCTCCCCTAGCAATTTCCCTCAACTGCCAATCCCACCCCACTCTCCTTATAGTATTATAATCTTATAGTATTATAATTGTTGAAGGCACACTTATGAGTGAGAATATATGGTACTCTGTTCTTTGTTTCTGTGAGGGATCACTAAGTATGATCAACTCTAAATTCGTCCATGTTGCTGCAAAGTCCATATGTTTGTCCTTCTTATGGCTGCATATTCCATTGTGTATATGTACCACTTTTTTTAATCCAGTCCAGCTTCTATGGGCAATACTATTGGTTCCATGTTTTTCTATTGTAAATAGAGCTGCAAACAATCATACGAGTGCAGGTATATTTTTTGTAGAATGATTTGAGTTCCTCCAGGTAATTTCCCAATAGGAGAATTGCTGGGTCATATGGAAAGTCAATTTCAAGTTCTTTCAGAAACCACCACATTGTCTTCCATAGAAGTTGCACTAGTTTACATTCCCACCAGCAGTGTAGAAACATTCATTTTTCTCCACATCCTCACCAGCATCTGTTATTGTTTGTTTTATTAATGATGGTAATTCTCACTAGGGTTAGGTGATATCTCAATATGGTTTTGATTTGCATTTCTCTGATGATGAGTGAGGCTGAGCACTTTTTCATGTGTCTGTTGGCTGCCCACTTATCTTCTTTTGAGAAGTTTCTATTCATGTCTTTTGCCCAATTTTTAATGGAGATGTCTATTTTATCCTTTTGGCATTTTGAATTACTTGTAGATCCTAGATGTTAGAACTTTGTCAGATATACAGTTGGCAAATATTTTTTCTCATTCTGAGGGCTGTCTCCATGCTCTGTTGATCATTTCTTTTGCTTTGCAGAGGCTCGTTACTTTGATGAGGTCTCACTTGTCTATCTTATTTCTTAAGGTATGAGCACTTAGGGTTCTGAACAGGAATTGGTTGCCAGTTCCAATTTCTATAAGGGTGTCTCATGCATTTTCTAAGATTCTTATAGCTTGAGGTTTTACTTTTAGGTCTTTGATCCATTTACAGTTGATTTTTGTGTATGGTGATAGGTAGGGGTCCTCTTTCAATCTTCTGCATGTGACAGCCACTTTTCTCAGCACCATTTACTGAATAGGTTCTCCTCTCCCCAGTGGTTGTTGTTGGAGGCTTTGTCAAAGCTGAGTTGGTTGAGAAATTGAGGCTTTGGTTCCAGAATCTCTATCCTGTTCCACTGGTCTATGTGCCTATTCTTGTACCATTACCAGGCTGTTTTGATTAATGTAGACTCATATGAAGTTTGAAGTTTGGAAGTGTGATACCTCCTGCTTTGTTTCTTTGCTAAGGATTGTTTTGGCTATTCGTGGTCATTTATGTTTCCATATGAATTTCTGTATTGTAATTTTCAGGTATGAGAAAAATGATGTTGGTAACTTAATGGGTATTGTATTGAATCTGTAGATTGCCTTTGGTATGCTGAACATTTGAGCAATCTTGATTCTTCCTATCCACGAGCTTGGAATGTTTTTCCATTTGTTTGTGTCTTCTTGGATTTCTTTAAACAGTGTTTTGCAATTCTTATTGTAAAGGTCTTTCACGTCTCTGATTAGGAAGATGACGAGGTATTTCATTTTTTTGGTGGCTATTGTGAATGAGATTGTGCTTTTTATTTAGGTCTCTGCCTGCTTGTTGTTGGTGTATAGGAATGCAACTGTCTTTTGCACTTTTATTTTATACCCTGAGACTTTGACAAAGTCCTTTATCAGTGCAAGCAAGTTTTTGACAGATTCTCTTGGATTTTCAAGGTATAGGGTCATATCATCAGCAAAGAGGGATAACTTGACTTCCTCTTTTCCTATTTGGATACCACTGATTTCCATCTCTTGTCTAATTTCCAAAGCTAAGATTCCAACACAATGTTGAACAAGAGGGGTGAGAGTGGACAGCCTAGTCTTGTTCCAGTTTTCCAGGGAAGTGTTTCCAGTTTCTGTCCATTTAGCAATATGTTAGCTGTGGGTTTATCATAAATGGTAATTAGTATTTTGAGGTATGTTCCTGCTATACCTAGATGTTGAGGGCTTTTATCATAAAGGGATGCTGGATTTTATCAAAAACTTTTTCTGCATCTAATGATATAATCATTGTATTTAATTACATTTATGTCCTTGTGAATGTTGAACCACCGTTGCATCCTAGGTATGAAGCTTACTTGGTCATGATGGATGATTTTTGAGATGTGATTTTGGATCCGATTTGCTAGAATCTTGTTGAGAATTTTTGCCTCTATGTTCAAAATGGATATGGGCCCGTAATTCTCTTTTTGTTGTTGTTGTTGGATCTTTACCCATTTCGGGTATCAGTGTGATGTTAGCTATGTAAAATGGTTTGGGGAGAATTCCATCTTTCTCCATTGCCTGCAATACTTTCAATAGGATTGGTATCAGCTCCTCCTTGTATGTTTTGTAGATTCTGCTGGAAAGTCATCTGGTCTAGGGCTTTTTTTGGCAGCTAGTTTTCATATGACAGAGTTAATTTCCTGGGTTGTTATTGTTCTATTTATTGCCTTAATGTCTTTTTCAACTGGGAAAGTTGTGTGATGTCAAAAAGTCCTCTATTTTATTTAGGTTATCAAGTTTGTTTCCATATAGGTATACATGCTAATCTGTGATAATCTTTTGTATTTCTTCGGGGTCAGTTTTGATTTGTTCTTGTATTTCTGATTGTGTTTATTTGGGTTTTTTCTATCTTTTTCTTTATTATTCTGGCTAGGGGTCCATCAATCCTGCTAATTCTTTCAAATAACCAGTTTTTTGTTTTGTTGATGTTTTCTACAATGTTTTTGTCTTTTATGTTCCATATTTGGGCTCATATTTTTGTGATTTGGATTCTTCTGCTAAAGTTGAGGTTTTGGTGGTCTTCTCTTTCTAGTTCCCTTGGGTGATTTGTTAGGCTCTCAACTTCTGATCTTTCTGTTTTCTTGATGTGTACTCATAGAGATATAATTTTCCTCTTAAAACTGCTTTCATGGCATCGCACAGAAACCTGGTAAGATGTTTGGTAAGATGTTTCTTCATTTTCATTTGTTTCCGGGAATCTTTTGATTTCAGTCTGACCCAGTAGTTGTTCAGCATCATGCTGTTTAGTGTCCATGTCTTTGTGGGCTTTAGGGAAATTTTGTTGGTGTTGATATTTATTTTTATTGCGCTGTGGTCTGAGAATGTGCATGACAAGATTTCAACCTTATGGAATTTGTTTATGATTGATTTATGAAAAAGGACGTGTTCGATCTTGGAGTATGTCCCATGTGGTAATGAGTAGAATATATATTCTGTGATTATTGGAGAAATATGTAGATATCGATTAATTCCACTTGGTCGAGTGTCTAGTTTAGATTTTGGATCTCCTTGTTGATTTTTTGCCTCAATGATCGATCTAGGGCTGTCAGTGGGGGATTCAAATCCCCTGCTATAATAGTATTTAGTCAACATCTTTTTTTAGTTTACTTAGTAGTTGCTTTATAAATGCTGGCTCTGCTTAGTTGAGTTCATATATGTTTAGGACGGATATTTGTTGTTGATAGATTGAATCTTTTATCATTATGTAGTGTTTTTGCATCTGTTTAAATTTTTGATAGCTTAAGGGTTATTTTGTCTGATATTAAGATTGCAACTCCTGCCTTCTTTTGTGATTCATTTGCCTGGGAACTCGTTTTCCATCCACTAACTTTGAGTCTGTGTGTATCCCTTGTAGTGAGATGAGTCTCCTAGATGCAGCAAATAATTGGGTCATGGTTTCTTATCCAGTTTGCCATTCTGTATATTTTCAGTGGTACATTTAGTCCATTCACATTCAGGTTGATTATTGATATGTGACTGTTTTCTTTGTTTGCTTGTTTTCTTTGGCTTTGGGACTGATGTATGTGTATTTTCAAGTTTCTTATTGCACCGTATTCTCTGTTGATTCTGTGCTCTATTGTTCTCTTGGCAAGTGTGTGGTCATTGTTTTTTTTTTCTTTCTTCTGTGCTTAATACCTTCTTAAGTGTCTCCTGTAGAGTTGGTCCAGAACCTGCATAATCTCTTAAGGATTGGATGTCTGGGAAGGATGTCAATTCTCCCTCACTGATAAAGCTGAGCTTGCCTGGATAAGAAATTTTTGATTGAAATTGTTTATCTTTGAAGACTATGAATACAGGACTCCTGTCCCTTCTTGCTTGTAGTATTTCTACCAATAGGTCTGCTGCTATTCTGATTGGTTTTCCCCTATAGGTAGCCTGACCTATCTCTCTTGTTGCCTTTGGGATTTTTTTGTGTGTGTGCGTACTGTGTAGGAGACTTACTGTATGTCTAGGAGTTGGTCTTCTCATTTGATGTTTTGTGGGTGTTCTCTGTATCTCTTGTGCTTTTCTGGTCACATCTCTAGTGAGATGGGGAAAGTTTTCTTGGATTACCTCCTGGAATACTTGTCCAAGTTTTTCATTTCCCTTTCTTCTTCTGTGGTACAAATCAATACTTGGTTCTGTCTCTTGATATAATCACACATCTGTTGTAGGTTTTGTTCTTTCTCTCTGAGTCTTCTTTCTTTGCTTTTTACCGATGGGTTAATTTCATATTCTGATCTTCAAGTTCTGAGAGACTTTCTTCAGCTAGGTAATTCTACTTCTGAAACTTGTCATCTTGCTATTTATTTCTTGGATGAAATTTTTTATTGCCAAAATCTCTGTTACAGTGTTGCGTCATTTCTTTCTTGAGTCTTATTCACTCTTGCCATTAATCTCTAATCTCTATCATATTCTGGGGTCAGTTTTTGGTGGCTTCCATTGTTTGGGCACCAACGTCTGATTTTCCAGGAGTTTTGTCTTTGGTACACTAGAAATTGCTTGAGGTCTTCCTTTGGTTTCTCCTCATTTGTGACAGATCTCTTGTTCTTCTCTTTAGTTCTGTTATTCAGTGTCAGTGGAAGAGGCTTTCCCTTCTGATGTTTGCTCAGTCCTCTATTCTTCTCCGATCTGGGCTCTGCATTTGCTCTACCTTGAAATAGCACATGGATGGGAAGATTTGCTACCTCTTGTAGTTTTTGAAATTTGAATAAGGTGGTGAATGAGGCACTAGGATTCAGAAACTACTTGCAAATTACAATGTTCACTGATTGTAATATGTGTTCTCTGAGACCCACCCCCACCACCACTCTATATGATGATGCAAAGCAGAAACCAATGGAAAAAACAATTGAACACACACAGACACAGACATACATACACAGTCCAAAACAAACTGGAATAACAGCAAAGTGAAACAAAACAAACAACAACAACAACAAAAGCCAAGAAAACTAAACACACACACACATGACTAGCGCAAAGTGAATAGAGAAGAAAAACAGAAAAACCGGAGGGGGTAAAAAGAAAAAGGACTTCAGTTCGCATAATCACACATATATTGACACTCACTTTAAACTATAAGAAATGAAAATAAAAAACCCAGAAGAACAAAAGAGCAAAAATGAACCAACAACAATAACAACATTGAAATATGAGCACTCAATCATTCACATAAACATATAAACAGAAAATGACAAATAAAATAAGAAACAGAAAAAGAAAAGAAAAAGAAATTTGGGGGGATACAGATCAAACCCTCACATACACATTCATGCACAAAAGAAAAATATTTTTAAAATAGGTAAACTAGCAAACAAACAGTCACTAAATTAAAAAAATTGTTTTACATTCAAAAAAAAAAAAAAACACCTGTCTTCTTTTGGCAGGTTCTGTAATTGTTCCTCTAATCAAGTCTCTCCTCCAGAGTCACCTCTTTCACTCTCTTCTCAGTGTCCAGAACAGGGCAGGAGAAAGGGCAGTGGAGTGGGTAGGGCTGCAGTCCTCCCCTCCCACTCTCCACTCTCATATGGTCAAGGAAAGCTGTTCCAGTGAAGAGCTATGGAATTGTCTCTTCCGCAGGTATGTTCATTTTTGCTCTTTTGTTCTTCTGGGTTTTTTTTTATTTTCATTTCTTATAGTTTAAGGTGAGTGTCAATGTATGTGTGAGCGTGCGAACTGAAGTCCTTTTTTTTTTTTTTACCCCTTCCGGTTTTTCTGTTTTTCTTCTCTATTCACTTTGCACTAGTCATGTGTGTGTGTGTTTAGTGCCCTAGCCAGGCCTATCCTGGAATGGAGTTCTCCTATTGCATCTGACATCCAGGGTCCACCTTGGTTTGTCCCTCTCAGTCATGGTCCAGCTGTGTGGGTCTGACCTTCAGAGGGTTGCTGGGGAGGAGAGGGTTTGGGTCAGCCCCAGACTCACCACTGATCTCTTTGGAGTTCTTCCTCATCCTTTTCTGGCCACACCCTTTGTCCCATGGTTGAATCAGTGTAGGGGGTGGAGCACCTGGAACTCAGATTTCATTCAGGTCCGTCCGAAGTTTGTACTTTCAGGATATTCCCTCTGTGTCATGATCAATCCCTGAGTAGTTGATCCACCAGTCACAGAGATAAGGTCTGTTGCTGCATGGTGAGCAAGTCAGAACACTTTCCTGCCCTGCCTCAAAGATGGTGGTGGGGTGCCTGTCTTGTCCTCTTTCATAGGACTGTGTCTCTGAACTCCCTCTGTAACCCCTGTTGCCAGTGCCCTGCCAGGTGCTGAAGTGGTGAGGCAAAGCCAGGAGCCAGCAGTCTGTCTCCTGCTGCAATAGTGAGGGACAGCATGGAGTGACTGTTTCTCCCTGCTGCTTTTTCACAGAAAAATATAATGGTGCTTGGCTTCTGTGACCTGCAAAGAGCCAGGGACCAAGCAGAGAAGCTGCAGCTCCAGCTGTTTCACCAGGGGCCTGACCACTTGCTCACAAGCCCTCATTTAGACAGTCTCTCCCAGCATTTTCTTCCCAGGGCGGGTTTGTCGATTTAAAAAATAAAAAAGATAGAAAAAAAAATGGCGCTCAACTTCTGCATCCTAGGAGTCATTATGGTCCAAGCCCAGAGACTGTGGCACCAGCCACTGCACCAGGAGAGCTCTGACTTCTAGCGCCCTAACCCTCACTTAGTCAGTCACTCACACGCCCACTTGCTCACCAGCACATACACAACATTTTCCATACACCCAATCACTCACACTGGGACTCACATAGTCCAACTGGTTTGGCCTTCATCTTCCCACCTTTTCTCTCTATGAAGTTTTATAGACAAAGAATATGAAGTCTGGAAAAACAGAAAGGTCCTGTACGAGGTTCTCAGATATAAAATACGTTATCTGTTTGAACAAAGAATTTGGCAACATGTTTGCAAGTCTTAATCTGATATATCTCATGTGTGTGTGTGTGTGTGTGTGTGTGTGTGTGTGTGTGTAAATATATATATATATATATATATATATGGTTTTTTCTGATAAGATTTAACCCAATCTTTTAAAAGGAACATTTTGAAAAGATGTGTCTTAAAGGAGCATTTGCTAATGTACTATTTGACATTTTATTATCTATTAAATTAATTTGGTTATGTATACTTCAAAAAAGTAAGATATGTATTATCTTATTTATGACAATATTTCCTTCCATAACCACATATTAACTAGTTTTTATGACATTTTTCTATAATTAGCACCATTATTCTGATAGAAATAATAACAGGAATTCATTCATTTTCATGTCTAATTAAAACGTGTGACCAAACTTAATTTAAATACATATGTAATTTATTTGTAAACAGGAGCCTAAGAATTATTTTTTACAATTATTTAGATTGTGCAATCTATGTCATTTTCTTGCATTCTAAGTTAATTCCGTCGGTAAAGAAGAAAAGTAAGTAGATAATGTTTAGATATCAGCATATCACACAGAGATTGGGGGAATTAGGTACAAATGTGAATGTGCAATATTGTGAAATTTTTGTATTGCAAATTACTTGATTTTTTGTTTTAATAATAAAGCTTTTGTTCCTTATTCACACAAAAGCATTTCAGACAATTAATTAGGTCTTCATTAATAAATAATTAAGCATTTCATTCCCGCATTTCTTGAAAGCAGTTTTGAATTTCATCTTGCCCATTTTGCTAATTTGGTGTTCAGCAAACAGATTTGCCAGCGGAAATTTTGTAAATGAAGCTTATGATATATTAGCCATAGTTTGTTTGCCTTCCAATTGCTCTTAGCTGTTGATAATGCAAATCAAGTCACATGAGTGATAACCTGTCAGAAGACCCTGCTATGGAAAGCCATACTCACATTAATATAAACTGTTCAGAATTGCTATATGGAACATTTATTTCCACAATTAAGAAGACAAACACGGTAAAGAATATGCTGCTTCATCAAGTTTTGCATGTGAATCATTCCCAAAGTGGACTTCTATAAAGAGCTCCATGAATTCTGTCAGGAAAGAATGAAATATAAAGCATCTCAGTCCTTTACCTCAGCTAAGTCAGCAAACAATATCAGATATAAAAATAAACTTGACATTTAGTTATACACACTACAAAGTTTATAAAACAAGCTCTTCTTAGAGCTACAGAAGAACACAGAATTTTGTCAAGACAATAGGTGAGTCCAATATATGAGTCTATAATGGAGAATTCTGGGCACATATGTTTCTAGAAAGCCAGTTTCTTTCTGAGATAACCAGGAGGTGATATCAACTCACTGAGAGCATGTTTTATTTTTTACTGAACTACTAACACCTAGAACAAAATCTCACACAAAGAAAACATTCAATAAAAATTGTATTTAAGTAAAATTACTATAGGGTAATTTAACAACAAGATCTTACAAGTTATTTTATGTATAAGCTTTGTCACTTCTTCTAAGTCTCTCATTTCTCTTCAGAAAACTAACTACGCCCTAGAAAGACCACATAAATAAAGAAAAAGAACATGAGAAAATTCTCAAATAAGCAAAGCTTAGTCTCAAAAAGAATGATAGTGGACAAAAAGGAAACCAAAAGTGCTTCAGTTAAATCAGATACAGTATGCTCACCAGAATGGACCACACAGATATTCTTTGCTTTAAGTCATTTGACTGCTAAACCTAAGTGCAGATGCCACTGATGCAGCTTTGTTATGCCAGGAGTTGGTGAGCTGGGGCTCCAAAGGATGTTGCAGTTCCTGAAGCTACACTGCCAACCTGGGATCTTTGAGGAGGCCAGGGGCGTGATGGCATTTGGATAGGAGAATGCGATGACACCTAGAACTCAGGGATGCCCACGACTGCAGAGCCTCCAAAGAATGTTACAACTCTCTTAGTTTGGGGGTTGGTGAACCAAACCCCAAGAAGTGTTTACAATTCTGCCAGTTCAGAGGGCTGGTGAGTCAGTCCCCGAGAAGTGTGTACATCTCTGCCGGTTTGGCAGGCTAGTGAGCCAGCTCTTGAGAAGCGTTATAGCTCTGCTGGTTCAGCGGGCCGATGAGCCAGGCCTCCAAGGAGTCTTTATAGCACCACCAGTTTGGTGGACCTAGCAAGCCAGGCTCCCAAGGAGTGTTGAAACTCTGTTAGTTTGGCTGGTCCAGCTCTTTCAGTCAGTGTGTGCAGCTCTTCTAGTTCAGCAGTTCCAGGTTGTTGTCTCTCGCCCAGTAGGGACATGGAAACCAAACAGTAAGTAGGAATTTATTAGAGGATAGGAAAGTTCCCAGCAGTGGGAAGGGACCTGAAAGAGGGTTGCCCATGATGTCTCTGCAAGACAGAGGATCATATTGTCTTGAAAGCATTCTGATTAGTTGGTGGTCACACCAAACAGAGAGCGGATCTATGCTGTGGGATTGAAATGCACCAGTCAGGAGAGGTTTGGAAAGGGCCAATCAAGAAGAAGCACATAAAAGGGGAACTCATGGACCTGGAAATGATTCTGCTTACTCCAGTTCATGTGTCTCGCAGCAAAAGTTTTTCTGGGACCCGCCCTAATCTGTGTACCTATATGGTTTCTTCCATTCTCCTCTCTCATTCCCTCCTCTGGAGTGATGACCCTGTCAATAGGGAATAGAGATAATGACCGGTCTGGAAACTTCCTGCTGATCATGGGCATTGTGTGAGAATGGCAACTAGGACTCCCCAGAGGACCATCTATGGGTCCTCCATAATAGGAAGTTTCTATATGAGATTCCATCTGCATTGTCATCTGGAGTCTGACTGCCTCTAAATGAGAGGAAACAAATTTTACAATAAATAAGGTTAGTCTTGCATGAACCAAATATGAGCAATACAAAAAAGAGCTATCAAGGTTAAAATACATGTCTACAAGTTACAAATTTCTAGGGAGTATAAGAAAGATTGTAACTGGCTGGGACTTGAAACAGCTTGTTCTCTCAGAGTATCAATAATTTTGATTTTTAAAAAAGATTTGTAGAGTTTTCTCTACCTGGGAGGGGGTGTTAATCCAAAAACAGCAGGTTTAATTTAAGAATGCACATGCTCCTTCATACTGTGCCATGAGCATATCCAACGCTTGACAATTTTGCAGGACCACAGTAGCTAGTAAATTGATGGATGTCTGTTGGGTCTTGACAAATCTTTCTAGCAGGAATATTCCAATAAACCAAAAGAAACCTCTGACAATCGAGAGTCCTAGGCCAAGCCTTTGTAAGACTAAGTGTTCAAGGGCAGATTCTCCCAGATTAGATATATGGTGGTTCGCATTTCCAGGTTTCTGCAATGACATGGTTGCAGAGACTGTTCCAAGAAAGATCCTAATTTTAGAATATGTCCTGAGGAAGCCATTTGAGCCTGACTGAGGATTGTTACATTAGGGATAGCAGTGATTATTGTGCAAGCATTATTCTATCAGTAGGGTAAAGCCAAGTATAAGCCCTTACCACTTAGAAAGTAATTCCATTTTAATTAAGGAAGGTGGCCCGATGATTCTAAATGGGAAGAATATCCCAATAACTGTAGTTTTCTTTGGTTCATCAGAGTTGTGGGAACAATAATGAAGAAAATAATCTTCAGATAACCCAGCTTGTTTCTGTTTCATGTTTTCACAAGGGACCGTTTCATTAGGCATATGGGCTCTACATGTATGATGATCAGGGTTATATGAACAACTCCCCATGGAAAGTCTTGTAACAGTATTTGGGGGAGAGATATCCTACCCAGGCTAGTCTGAGGTGTGATTGAAAACAGATTAAAACGTTTTCTTACATTTCTGCCACTTCTTTAACCTTAATTGAAGTCTTTTTGCCTTGTGGAGGAGGGCAGGAGTTGGGTGAGTTTCACCATTCTTTTTAGGAAGTTAATTCATACCAAGAACCATTAAGATTCCCAGTCTGCTCTAGAAACAATGATACAGCTATCAGGGGAAGAGTTAGAGAAAGTCCCTCCTATGGGCATATCCAGCAAGTTGAGTAATTATCCTGTTGAGCTAGGCATATAATGGAGGGAGTGAGAAAGGTAGTGCTTATAAGAAGCTAGGGCTACTGATGACAGAAATAGAAAGTAAAATAGACTAATTATTTTGCTCACTCCTATCTGATAAATCTTATAGGTGGGGTTAAAAGGATGACTGTCTAGGGAAGCAGATAATCCCATGGATATTCAGAGTTAAGGGATCCTTGGCAAAAACGTTTAACAGTGCAGATCAAAACAAAAGCCAAGGCAGCAAATATAGGTAAAATTACAAGGAGACTATCCATGAATGGTTAATTATTGGTACTTTTCTTTTACGATCTTTAATTTAAGGTCTCTATTTGTTTTCACAATGGTGTTTTGAGTGCCCTCCTAGATCAGTAGCGGCAATTTCTTCTGGACTTCAGACTTTCACTCTAGTATGATGAATTTAAGATTCTATTCTGGTGGTCTTCACTGCTGAAGGAATGTAGAGAAGGACTGTGTGGGATCCCTCCCAATCTGGGTCTAAATAAGGGGAAAGAGTAGAAAGAAACCTTACCATTATCAAATCTCCTGGGTTCCATATACCATGCTATGACATACATATACCATTTTTTTGACATACTTGAACCTTCTCTTTTTTGTCCTATACTTTCTTTCTTTTAAATAACTAGCCACTTTATTGCAGGACAAAAGTTTACCATATGAGATCCTTTCCTATACAAAATCGTTCTCTATCCTTACCAAAAATATATTTCTATGCCAAACTCTTTCTTTGCATCTTTCCTTTGCCATTCTGGCTTCTCCCTTTCCACCTTTCCATATAGCCTTCTACATTTGTATTTTGAATTGTTCCTAGTAACTTTAATTATAGCTATATAGATTTCAACATAGTTGGCCAGGACCACATGGCTGGCACCTGTGTTAATTCAAAAATTAATTTGGGTTCCAGTACCCTAATATTCACATGGGGGTTGTTGAGGTGATAGTAAGTTATGCCAGGCACTTTAGCAGGTTCCCAGGTCTCCTCAGTGGCCATCATTCCTGAGCTAGTTTCTCTCTCTTCAGAAGATAGCATACCCATTTTCCAATGGCTCTCTGGTCTGTGTAGTGGAAAAGATCCTGGAGACTTAATCCTCTTTTGGGTAGCCAGGCTTCTAGGACCCCTGCAGATTGTACCCATGGCAACATACTTCATCCCCTTAGTGGGTTAATTCTTACCAGGTCTCTGATAGGCTGTTGGAGTTTTGTGGCTAATGGTGACTGCCAATTGAGATACCTCCCTTGGCTCTCTGTTTCTGCAGCCCTCCTTGGCACTCTGTTACTTTTTTAATGTCTTGACTTGCCACATCCATAACAGTTAGCAGATGCACCTCTAGGATCCTGGCGTTTACAAGCCTGTAAGGCAGACACCAGAGCCTCCATTTTTCTTGGGTCCTTTTTCCTGTCCCCTTCTCCTGATCCCTATTGTAAAAGACCAAGGGGTCCACATTCAGGAGGTTCTCCAAGGTACTATCTGGTCCTATGGCCTGCATTTGCAGCTTCCTCCTGATATACAGAGTTGCTTAAGTAATAGACATCTTTTTGGATCAGTTGCTCTTTGACTGACTCAGGTTCTAGGGAGGTGTGCTTAACCAAAGCCTCTTTGAGCCTTTCCACAAGGACTGAGAGATTCTCATCTGTTCCCTGTTCTATCACAGACAACTTATAATTGAGAGGTTTAGTTCTATTCTTTCTTAAGCCTTCCAATATGCAGATCAGGTAATGTTTTCTCCTCCATTCTCCCTGGACGCTAACAGGGAGATAGCGTTTATGGTCTTCAAGTGGTACTGCTGATTTTCCACTTGAATAATGCTCTTTCCCCTCTCTCATCCCCAAACTTCTCTGCTGCTTACAGGGATGCTTGTTTCTCAGTTGTTGTCAGGGTTTGGCTTAAGAGTAACATAACATCTTCCAGAAGAGCTCAAATACTTGAGTTAAATTCTGAAAGCATCCGTACACTTGTCGGGGTCATCTGAGAACCTGCCAAGACTTCCCTTAATTTATTTCAAGTCCCATAGGGAATAGGGTACCTGTACCTTACCATATGCACTAAGCTTCTTTTAAAGGGGCACAAGCAAAGCTTGTCTAGGGTGAGAGTCTTTAGGGTGGGGCATGTTTGAAGTATGGGTAGGTCCAAGATAAGGGGGGCAGGATGGGCCAGGAGGAGTGGCCTCAAGGGCTGATACTTTCCCCAGTTGTACCTCTGGGGTTGGCCTCCCTGGTCCATCGGGACTATCCTTTGAAATTACTCTTGCTCCCTACCACCCCCACACCCACCCCCAGAGGCTAAGTCTCTATCCTGCAACTTTTAATTCAGCCATGCTTGGGTGCAAAGGAATCTAAGATGCTTTTTCTTCAGTGTCTGAGGGTCAAAAGGAGTCCCAGTGTTTCAGGATGCACTCAAAAGGAGCGCATACTGCAGATAGCCACATGACTTGTTACCCATCTGGGGAGAGAGAGAGAGAGGCAAAAGACGGCATCCCTTAACCTTCCCTACATCTTCATCAATTCATATGAATAAGAATTGAAGAAAGAAGGGTGTCCTCTTACTTTCCTGTCCTTATATTCTAGTGGCATCCCTATGGATGCAAGTGTGATCTCTATCCATGTGTAAGAAAGTGTCTGGTCAGCAGGAGTAGTCATGCTTACCTGCACAGTGACACACCCTTTGCTGTCTCTAAATTCCTCTAAATTAATCATCCCCCTAATCCAAATTAAGTCTTGAAAAATACCTTGGAGCAGCTATATTTGGTGAAGTGGTTTTAACAGAGGGGAGGGTGATTTTGGGACCTTCCGTCAACCTCTGGCTAGTAGACTCATGGATTGAGCCAAGATGCAACACCCATATTAATGGGAAAAATTACTTTCCAAGTGAAGTTCTTTTTCCCTGGTAAGGAACCATTTAAGCCGGAGACATAAAAGTGCTTGAGGATGGTATACAGGTCCATCAAGACAGTACGCAGTGGCCTCCAAAAAAAAAAAAACAAACCCAAATTAGCAGCCGATGAGCATCTTCCTTACTACTTCCCTATCATTAGCAGAAGTTTTCAAATGAGGCAGGACATTAAGTTTGTATAAGCTGGTTCTAATAGGGCCAACAACAGGGTGTCTGAGTTCCCAGGCATAGAGCTGACAAGGTGTTTTAAAGGGAAGAGTCCACTTTTATTCAACTTTTACCTACCCATAGAATCCCTTAAATGTACTGACAAGAATTACATACCAGGGCAAAACTATAGAGCCAGATTCTCCTTAAATAGAAGAGTGGGAGCCTGAGGAAGTGGAGACCTGACCTAACAAGACACCTCTCAAAAGTTAATTCCTTGCATATTAAATTTTCTCACATTCTCCTGATTATGCTGACATGGTGAAAAAACAGAGTCCCCTGCCCTCTACCAGTGAGTTATTTCATTAAGAGAAAATTCTTAAAATCTTTCCATCTCCCTGTTTCTCAGAAACGATGGAAACACATTGTCCTGAGCTACATTCCAAAATGGCCAAACTGGCTACCCATACTGCCCAGCCATGCCATTTCCCTAGGCTGAAAAAAATCACTTGCAACATTGAGCACAAAGAGGGGAGAGTAGTCATGGCAATCCCAAAGGAAAGAAAATGCAAGAGGAAAGGCTGAAGAAAATGTGGTAGGAAAACTGAGGGTGAGAAGCTTCAGAAGTGAAAGTAAAGAGGTCGGTCCACTTTAACACACCCTTGCAAAAATCCCAGATGTGCCCCCCAAAAGATGCAGTTGAGTTATCCCATAAGTTGACAAGCTGTGCCCCCAAAAGGGTGTTGCAGTTCCCGAAGCTACACTACTAGTCCAGGAACCACGTGGTGGCCAGGGAAGCAATGGTGTTCAGATAGGGGAAAGCAGTGGCACCAAAGAGCTCAGAGATGTCCACAGCTGCAGAACCCCCAAGGAGTGTTATATCTTTCTTAGTTTGGGAGTCAGTGAGCCAAGCCCTGAGAAGTGTTTACAATTTTGTCATTTCATTGGACTAGTGAGCCAGCCCCTGATGAGTTTTTACAGCTCTATTGGTTTCGGGGAGCCAGCAAGTCAGATCCCTAGAAGTGCTGCTACTCTGCCAGTTTGGCAGGCCAACAAGCTAGACCGCCCCAAGACGTGTTTACAGCTCAGTCTGTTTACAGCTCAGGCCCGCAAGGAGTGTTTATAGCACTGTCAGTTTGGTGGGCCAGCAAGCCAGGCTTTCAAGGAGTGCTGAAGCTCTTGTAATTTGGTGGGTCCAGCTGTTCAAGTTCAGCATGTGCAACTCTTCTAGCTCAGTAGTTCCAGGTTCTTGTCTCATGACCAGGAAGAATGAGAAACATGGACACCAGAGAATGAATAATTAGAAATTTATTAGAAGAAAGGAAAGTTCTCAGCAGTGAGAGGGGACCCAAAAGAGGGTTGCCAATGTTGCCTCTGTAAGCAGGAATTTATATAGCCTTGATGATTGGTTGGTGGTAGGACCAATCAGAGAGAAACACTATGATATGGGATTGAAATGTACCAATTAGGAGAAGATTGGAAAGGGCCAATCAAGAAGTGCAAGAAAGGAAAAATTCATGGACCTAGAAATGGGTTTGCTCACTACAGTCCTTGAGGCTTGCAAATACTGGGACCCACCTTAATCTGTCAGTCTATCTGGTTTCTTCCTTTCTCCTCTCTCTCTACTTTGGAAACTTTTGAATTAAGAAAATTTGTTTCCTACTCAACATTGTCTCCTGTTATTTTCCAAGTATATTGTATAATACCAATTTTCAATTAAATTTTGTTTGATTTACTCGAGTTGAAAGAAGGGAACTAAAAGAAGAGTAGAAATCACCTAAACACCTTAAAGAAAAATTTTTTCATAGGAATCTATGGAATTTCCAGAAAATTGCATTTTTATAGAGGTCATGGCACATAATACTACCTTATGACTCAAAATAGAATTTTTTTTTTTTGAGTTGGAGTCTCACTCTGTCGCCCAGACTGGAGTGCAGTGGCCGCTTCCGGCCACCGCAGCCTCAACCTGCTGGGCTCCGGTGATCTTTCCACCTCAGCCTTCCAAGTAGCCAGAATTACAGGCATGCGCTACCACGCCCGGCTAATTTTGTTGATTTATTATAGAGATGCGGTCTCACTGCCCAGGCGGGTCTCGAACCCGCGGGCACAGGCAATTTACTCACCTCAGCCTCCCAAAGGCGCAGGATTACAGGCTGAGCCACCGAGTCTGGCTAGAAATTATTTTTAAACTTATCTTTTTGTCATACGTTGAAGAAACTACTGGTTTATATTGTCGTGTTTTGCTGTTCTAGAATCATTCCACATCTGTCTCTTGACAGTCATATTTAGAAAAAATGAATCAAGAAATAAACTATAAACTGATAAGTATTTTATTATTTTCTTTATAATCTTGTATTTTACCATGAGAAGTTTCAGTATATAAGATGTTTTATAAAGTGGAATGATTTTGATGGCATATACATAAGAGTGCTTTAAAAACAATTGACATGTTTTTGGCTGAACATTTGACTGTTTAAATGATCTTTATGTAACTGAAAATATTCGGTATTCAAAGGATTTGCATTTCAAGGCTACAAAGTTGACATGTAGACTCTAGGTTCCTAAAGACAGGAGCTATGTTCTTCTGCAGAGGACAATTGAAATATAAAGTTCAATTGGTGTATTAGTAAAAGTCTGAATAGATATGTTGTACACATTTAGCTGATTGCATAAGTATGGATGTCTGAGTCAGGAAATGAACATCCCAGGATGAAGTAGATCTATATCAAAATAATTATAATGTAAAGCAATATAATGATGAGAACACAATGCACTCCACCCACAGCTGTTCTTGCATTACCCATATGAAAAGAAACACAAGACAGAAAGAAAAGACTGACACATTGATTGGAGCTGCCTTTTCCTAAGTTTTATGAGCCCTGTCACTTTTTAAGGTTCTTAAATAAAATCTAACTTCTCCTTTGTCTTTTTGTTTTTGCTGTTGTTGTTGTTCTTGTTGTTGAGTCGGATTCTCACTCTGTCACCCAGGCTAGACGGCAGTGATATGATCATGGTTTCACTGCAGCCTTGACCGCCTGGGCTCAGGCGATCCTCCCACCTCAGCCTCCTGAGTAGCTGAGATTATAGGCACAAACCACCTCACCTGTCAAAATTTTTTATTTTACTTTTGTAATGATGAGATCTTACATTTTTGTCCAGACTGGTCTTAAACTCCTAGGCTCAAGCAATCCTCTCGCTCCAGCCTCCCAAAGTAATGGAATTACAGGCAAAAACCACTGCACTTGGCCTCTTTTGTCCTTAATGATACTTCAAATATCTTTTGCTACTCATTTGTTACCATGAATACAAAAGACCTCATTCTGGCACTTTGTCAGAAAGGATTGGAATGTTTAGCCAGGACTAATAAACAGCTTCCATTTCCTACAGAAAAAATATACATGTTTATGCTGTTTCCAGCATTGTACATATAGCTGGCAGCAAGAAACACCTTTGGAATAGTAATAATAAAATCTTCTTGTTTTCTACCAAGCATAACAATAGAAATGTGTAAAAATACACATCTGAATTTCCCATGACAACATATGTGGAGACAGTACTAATAAATGCTGTACCATTCTACTTTCAAATGAAAATAATAATTTATTTTACATCAGACTATAATTATCAAGTGGAACACAATATGAAAAGAATTTTTTTTCTGTTATTTAGTAACAAAATTGGTTATTTGTATTCTCTAACCATTAATGACATATTAGAGTAAGAGGATATTGGCACACATTATCATTTTTTAAAAAATTTTCTGAATAAATGGGTTTTTTTTTGCCATGTCTATGGTTCCTTCTTGTTCAATAAATTCTTACCCTCCAAACAAACACTTATAAAATTATAACCTTGCAATTAATCATTTACAAATTTAGTCTTTTGGTCATTGATATAAGCTTCATATCTGTATAACTTACTTGAGATATCAACACTTGCTAAAATTAATATTATCTATTAGTCCATTGCTTCAATTTATAACTTGTATTATGTTGAGATATATTGAAATAAACTGTTCCAAACATTTCAGTAATATTTTCCTTTTTGTGAACGTACAACTTTTTACTTAAATATAATTCTTTATCAAATTTTGTTTGAAATAATTTTACAAAAGGTTTTTTTCTTTGTAATACAAGAATTTTAGCCTGCTTTTTAAAATGCAGCACCACATTGTCCACATTTTCTCATTTATGCTAAGATCCTGGGGTTTAGATAAAAAACATTATCATTTAATTCTATAGTTTCTATATGTCCTCTATTCTTAACTGAGTTTGATAGCTCTGATCAATTATTGTATATCGCTTATTTTCTATTCTCAAGTTCTAGCCTTTGATTCTTTTTTTTGAGTCAGGTAGGTAGGTGATGTGTTTTCCGAAATAACACATTATTTTAGAACATTTTGTTTTTTGCTTTTCTTTTTGTAATTATTAAAATTATTTTACTCTGTGTTCCAGGAGAGGAAGTACAGCACAGCACAGCAGGCCTGCTATGATGCCTGACTTTTCAGCTATAATTCCTACATCAATCACTTCATAGGCTCGATCCTTAAATGAGAATGGCAAGCTCTCTGTGACTCAATTTCCTCGTTTCTTAATAACAGATGACACTAGTTCTTACTTGAAAGGTCATTTGCTTTGGATAAACTGTACCAGGCATATAGTAAACCCCCCAAAATTGTTGCTAGCACCAGTACTTGATACCATGTACACTTCTGACATTTATTATTAAAGAAAAGAAACAGAAAATTCTAAGGCAAATCTGAATTGAAAGAAAGAACAGGTAATACCAGGGGTTCCCAAAAAATGTATACACATTTTAAGTATGACATTCACTCAAAAGATGATATTAATTAAATGAATGCTAGCATCACCATGTGTTAGGCAGGCCAGTCAAGGAAAATGACAATAGCGCTGTTGAGCGAACATCATAATACACATCGCTACCATAATTTAATTTAACTTTGAAAAAAATAAATAGATAATATCTCTTAAAATGTACATACATTTTTGGACACCCCTGCATGTTTCCCTAACTTGATACATGCAACCTTTCACTTATAATTTAAAAAATTATATTTTACATTTTAGGTCTTATTTCATTGATTGTATTTCAAATATGTTGAGCTCCATTCAACTACTTTCTCAGATTGTTTGAGATATTATCGAATATTTGATATAATATTGCCCAGTTATTGTGATTAACTGAGAAAATAACTGAAATCAATGTTTTGTACCCTTCGAGGTGGATGACGCTTGTTCCTCTTCTGTTTTTATTTGTATATTAATCATCTCTTGCCATCAGATCTATAGTCATAGCAAGAAGTCAGGTACGTATGGAAGATTCTAGTCAATTTCCTGTGATTAATGCAGTTCTGCTCCCTTGAGACAATGTTATTCCTGGCCCAAATTCTCAGTCCTCTGATAAACAGTAGAAAACAAATGTGTTAATTGTGTCATCAGTTCTCCACAAGAGTTTTTTTATTCCATTCCCATTAACAAAGGTGCAACTGTCTATTATCAGTTCTATCCAATTGTTTTCAGACATGTGCTGTTTGTGATTATATATATATGAAGGTGAATTCCTTAGAAAATACTACCCACACAGAAGAAGAATAGCTCAAGTTTTGCATTGGTACAACTTGCATTTATAAACCAACTGCTTACAAAATAGCAAAGAGACAAAAAATAGTTCTCTTGTTTAATCTCCTGAGAGTAGTCTCTTTCTAATTTTGGCAGAGGAACATAAACAGTCATTGACTTTTTCAATCAGAAATTAAAGATTAATTATCCCAGATTCTTGCACATCTTTAGACCTAGATTTTAGCAATGATAGCTGATTTCTTTCTCTCTCTCTCTCTCTCTCTCTCTCTCTCTCTCTCTCTCTTTTGAGTTGGAGTCTCACTCCGGCGCCCAGACTGGAGTGCAGTGGCCGCTCCCGGCCACCGCAGCCTCGACCTGCTGGGCTCCGGCGATCTTTCCACCTCAGCCTTCCAAGTAGTTGGAACTATAGGCGCGCGCTACCACGCCCGGCTGATATTTTTATTTATTGTAGAGATGAGGTCTCGCCAAGTTGCCCAGGTGGGTCTCGAACCCGCGGGCTCAGGCAGTTCGCTCACCTCGGCCTCCCAAAGCACTGGGATTACAGGCTGAACCACCGAGCGCAGTCGATTTCTTTCTTTCTTAAGGTACTTAAATAAATATTTGTAAGTTACTTTCTTGGTTAATCACAATCAGTTGTGATTTTTGTTTAATCATTCTTATTTAGAAGCCTACATGTTTAACTAGGTTTGGAAACAGTCATATGAATTACGTTTTTTTTCCTAAGTAATGTTCTAATAAAATGTAGTCTAACATTTATCAACAAATTTGTTTCAGAAAAAAACAGCAAATAGATTCACAATAATAAATATAGTACTAACCAGAATTAATTGACCATGTATTATACAATCACTGTATATCATGTTTTAAGTTAATAATTCTCATTAACTATTTACTATAGTATTGCAAGATATACCATCCCTCTTTTGCAGGTTAAATAACAACAGTGGTTGTAGTCATAAAGATTTTGTAAGACCATATGGTTAGCAAATACTTAACCTGGCGTTTTCGCTTAAATTCTAGAAATGCACTCTTAAAAGTTTCATTTTAAAGTGGTTCTAGATTATAAAAAGTATCTTTCTAAAATAACTACTCAGAGTATCTAGAAAATTTACTTGATTTTGCAGTCCACTTTAGTCTATAGATCGTCCTCCTCCCAACACCAGGTACCATTTCCCTTTTCTCAGAAATTATCCAATTAAATTCTTTAAACTGTTGGTTTCAATATTTATGCTTATATATTTAAGAATTATGCTTGTATTAATGTCTTATATTTTCAGCTGCTGGGATTAGCTATTGACTACCTAGCTTTGGAAAAGAGCATTGAGTTAACTTTTACTACCCATGTCCATTTACCACCCTAAATATGTAAGCTTCCTATTTCTCAGACTCCATATATACATATACATATATATACATATTAGATAGATGATAGATAGATAGACAAATAGATAGATAATCTTTTGGTAAATTGATATTCAGTATTTTCATTGATATAACTAGGTAAATTTGATTTACAACTAGTCAATACATTACAATTAGTTTCTTTTAAAATTTCTGTTTTTTAATTGATAAATTATTTGCTGTTTTGTTGTTATAAACTTTGTCTTCTCTATCTTATAACTAATTCATCTCCTAATAATGCCACCGTAGTGTATACATTTCTTCTTCATACATTTAACAACATCAAGTATTCTATATCTTTTCTATTCCTAAAGTCACGTCAACCAGAGCTTTGGACCTGCTTCACAACGAACAGGTTGCTCTAGAGACTTGCTGTGCAAGTGTCATTTAGGTACTGTCTCTAATCATTATATAGAGAATTTCCCTTCCTTGTCTTGTAGGTTGAATTGACTGCTATAAAATTGATAGTCTTCTCTTTTGTTTTATTCTTTTGTGTTAGGGGAGTACCAACTGTCAATTTCCTAAAAAGGCAAGTGGAAATTGCAGGCAAAATCCATTAAATTTTTGCATGTCTGAAAAACCTTCATCTTCTCTCATACTAATAGAATAATTAGGTTGGGTACAGAATTCTAAGTAAAAAGTCCTTTTCCTCAAGCATTTAAAGCACTGTTTCATTGTCTTTAGCTGCCAGTATTGCTCTTAAAAAGTCCAAATTAATTCTATACATGATCATTTTAAGTAAATTGTCTTTTAATTTGTGAAACATTCAGTGTCTTCTTTTTGTCCCCATTATTTTGTGATGACTTATGATCCTGATTTCTATTCATTTATACCCACCATACTGAACACTTGGTAGTCTCTTTTTTTAGAAACTCAACAATTTGATTTGCAGACTTGCCATTATATATGTCATTTTCTTTCGTATTTTCACTAAAACTATTCTTATGTAGAAATTGTTCTTCCTGAAGAAACCTCATAGCTATCTTTTATTTCTCAGTTTATTTTCATCTCTTTACTTTTGCTTTAATTTTGAATATTTTCTCAAATTAACCTAAAAATGATTACTGGATTATTCTACAATCTTATTTCTAATATCTCATAGCTTTTTTTTTTTTTCTTTTTCTGATTGTACTTTTTTTTTTTTTTTTGAGTCAGAGTCTCACTCTGTTGCCCAGACTGGAGTGCAGTGGCCGCTCCTGGCCACCGCAGCCTCGCCTGCTGGGCTCCGGCGATCCTTCCGCCTCAGTCTTCCGAATAGCCGGAATTATAGGCGCGCGCGACCACACTCGGCTAATTTTTTTATTTTATTGTAGAGATGAGGTCTCGCCTGCCCAGGCGGGTCTCGAACCCGCGGCCTCAGGCAATCCACTCACCTCAGCCTCCCAAAGGTGCGGGATTACAGGCTGAGCCACCGAGCCCAACTTGATTGTGCTTTTTTCAAAAACACGTCTGTTCTTTCACAGGTGTAATAGATTATCTTACTTATCAGGAAATTTTGGAATTGTCTTCCTCTTGTACAGTTCCTTATTCCTCCGGGTTGCTTTAATCTGCTTTGCTCTCAGTATTTCTTATTAGACATTTCATTCAAATGTCTTACTGTGATTGTCCATTTGAAAATAAAGGCAACACTAGACTCTGATGGTAGTCTCTATGCCTGTGTATATGACTGAGAGTCTCCTCTGGCTATCAATGTAGGATGACATGGATGAGATAATTCACTTGATAATTCCCTATCAGTATCTACAGATTGATTGTTTCTCCTGAGTATACGAATTTCATAAAAAGGCCTCTTTCAATCTTCAGTTGGCGGCGGGGGAGTGGGGGGGACTTTGCTGTTAGTATTCTGAGAGTAAAGTTGGAAATAGAGATGGTAGTTTCAGAACCTATTTCAAAAAGTTCTTGTTTTTACTATGATATTTCCCCTCAAATAGATTTTAGTTTTCCAGGTGTCATACATTTATTGTTTTACTCTCTTCAGAGGATAATCTTCCAGTCTTCTGCTGGCGGTGCTGTGTGTAATTGCTTCATAGTATCTTTCAGACCATGTTTCCTTTTTATGTTCCTCCTAAATTCTACTTCCAGAGGCACCTGTTGTCAAATATTCCTGAGTGTTTTTATGTTTTACATTTAAAGTAAAATTGCTTTTCACCTTCCTCCATTGAATAATTAAAATTAGGGTTGTCAGATACAGTACAGGACTCCCAGTTAAATTCGAATATACTTGCTATAAAATAAATATTCATTGCCTAACTGAGATTCAAACTTAACTGTCCACCTTGTACTTTAATTTGATTAATATTGCAATCTTATTTTAAAATTACTTTCTAGGTTATTTTCTCATTATTTCTCTCTCCTCAATAAGCTACTCTTCAGTTTACAATTTTTAAAAAATTTTGGCCATAATCATATCTCTTATTTGTTTTGTACTTATGTATTTATGTTATAAAAATTACTTTACTGTCATTTTACTGGGTTGAGGAGAAAGCCAAGGTTCTTTAGTTCTGTCCACTAGTCAAAAGTGGTTTTCTAAATGCAATTAGAAAATAAAGTAAAATCAAATATTTTTAACACAAATTCTACACTGTATTTCAATTACTGAGTTAGCTGTATCCTCTTAATTTAGCCATTCTAGAAATCATTAACTACTAAATAATACATGAATTTGTTTTTAAATTGAACATCATTACTGATTTTGCAATGCCTCCAAGTCCAAAAGAAACACTTGATGAATGAATGTGAATTTTTGACATAGAATTTGTGATATGTCTTATGTTTACTATTTTATCACTTAATTGAATAATTGTATAAATTATGAAAGATGAAAATATAGTTTCTCATGAGTTATTAGACATTTTTAACAGAGTGAATTGGGAGTTGGACATAATATGGAAATTGTCCTCTGTTTCTTTATATAACATTTATACCAAGTTTTATCTCTAATTCAATCCATAAAATGACATATAGTAAAGAAGGTAACATTTTCTCTATTGAAAATATGAGAACTGGAGGAAGTTTTAAAACTCATTTTTTTTCTATCTTTCGATAGTTTTTATATTGCTTTTGTCTTCTTCACAGGTTCCAACTTTTCTGCTGGCCTATTAAAGCATGTACATTTTAAAATAAAGCCTTAAAAAGCATATACATTTTAAAATAAAGTCTTAAAAAAATAATGTACAACATACTGAATAAATTTCCTTCTCTGAATTCTAATAGCTATATTTAAGTTTTAAATAACCTGAATGCATGTATAAAACTTGAATTCCTGGATGTTCTACACCACTAGAACTCATACTCACCTTTTAAAATAGGGTTTAAAATCAGACATAAAGTATTTTTTTAATGATATAGTGCACATAATTTTTTACTCTCTATCCTGGCACAGTTTTAGTGAATTATGTATGATGGTTAAGGAAAGTTGCACATACATTAACTGTGTCAAGAAGTTTTGTGAAATTGTTTTTCAGAACCATTTATATTACCTTAAAATCATCTTGGAAACCATTATCAGAATATATTGCTTTTGGTCTAAGGGCCTTTAACTTTAAGTCTTAGAATGATATTTGACTGTAATTACAAGAACTTTTTATGTGTAGTTTAGTGCTGCATATGTTTGTGTGTGTTTGTGCACGTGCGCATGTGCGTAAAACAGGGATCCCTGATGTGCTTGTTTCTCATTTCTGACAGTTAACACTACTGCACTCTGCCAATTGGTTCTGTGTTACCATCTGTCACTTGGGTAATGTGTCTGTCAATTAGCACTACTACAACGCTATCTGTCGACCCGCAAAGTTACCAGGAAAATAACTTGAAAGCTACTGTCAGGAGAAAATTGAACTAGGTATCAAGTTCTTTGGAAGTACATTTATTTCACAGCATCTGTGTGTCAAATAGTGATGAATGCCCTTTTTAACTAGGTGAGAAAGTGAAATTTGTCTCTAAAGAAACTTCTATGAAGTAAGCTATTCTTTCAGCAATGCCAATATATCTATAAAACGTTTTTCAAATTTATTCATTCATTCATATACAATTTTAAGGTATTTTCAGGTAAAACATCACCTTTTTTTTTTTTTTTTGGAGTCAGAGTCTCCCTCTGTTGCCTGGGTTGAAATACAGTGACACACTCACAACCACTGCAGCCTCGAACTGCTGGACTTAGGCAATCCTCCTGCTTCAGTCTTCCAAGTAGTTGGAAGTACAGGTGCATGCCACCACTCCCAGCTAGTTTTTTGATTTATTGTAGAGAGGAGGTCTCCCCATGTTGCCCAGGCTGATGTTGAATCCATGGTCTCAGGCAATCCTCTTGCTTCTGCCTCTCAAAGGGCTGGGATTATAGTCTTGACCTCTGTACCTGGCTAAAACATCACCATAATTTTTAAAACATCTAGATTTAAGAATTAATTCATGACCAAAGGGAGACCCAATGTTTACCTGTACAATGACCACTTATCTACCTAATCCTGAATTGTACCACACATCTTTAAAATAAATAATAAAAAATTTAAAAAATAATTCATACTTATATTTTTGAAATTACTTAAAAAATGTTTTATGTCCTATTTTTCTATTACAATATAATTCAAAATATATCGATACTAAAATGATGAGGATGAAAATGCTTTTCAAAATCGTTTGTCTTTATATCATAACCAGATGATTTCCAATGTATAGTTTAGAAGATAATGCCCATGAACTTGGCTGTCCATGACAATATTGTACGTATCTAAATGAAAGTGTTCTAAACCCTAAACACATCTGAATACAATTGTGAAAGTATAAGTGCCAACTACTCAGTTGCCTTTGTTCTTCTTGTTCTAACTACATAATCTGATTATGCATACTAGGGCTTAAAAATAAAATGTGTTTAATCTGAGTCTCATAGCAAGGTTTGACATTTACATGTCCAACACTAAGCGGAATGAATGATTTTATCTACAACTGTTTATTTATGCATATATGTATGTATATGTAAACATCATATATATGTGAATATATATGTAAACATCATATATATGTGAATATATATGTAAACATCAGCATACGCAAACACACATGTATGAATGTGGACACGTATGTGTGATTAAGTGTATATAAACATATGTATATACCTACCTATCTATAGGTTCATATATAATCATTAACCTGCAGAATAGTAGGATAAGTTGGAAAATTCTATATATTGAGTAAATGATTTAAAAAGCACAGCAACAGAATCTATTTAGTGGCCCTAGTCCACTTAGAGTCCCCTAGATAATATACCAGGATTTTAGAATCAAACAATGGCTTAGATTCAGCACATATTAGTTGTGCAATACCAACAGTTTTTTATTTCTCTCAGCCTTAGGTTCTGAGTCTATAAAGTGAAAATGAGACTATTCTGATGAATATTCAATAAAGTGATCAATATAATGTGTGTTGCTATAAAATGGTAAACACTCAGTAAATGTTAGGAAAAATTGGTAAAATTGTTTTATGCATTGCAATAACCTCTATAGGTATAACTGTATTGCAGCATAGTAAAATAATTCCATAATAACACCATTGTCATCTGAGCCATACATTTCCTTAGATCTTATAACAGAAGATCTTAAAGATTATCCAGTCTCTTATTGCATAGACAATGAAACTGAGCCTCTCAAATTTTTGATGAAGATAAATTTTATCACTTTTAATTTTTATATTCCCTAAATTATAGAGAAGAAGAATATATTTTTAAAAACTTCTCACATAATATTGAGCATTTTAGTTGCTGTCTAGCTTCTGGATTGCTTACCTTTTTTTATGACAGTGCTTCAAATGACTAGAATTGTATGTTTTGGCAAACTTCGTAGAAGTCAGGTTTTGTAGGCCTACATACTGTTCATTATTATATACTTGTAAAAGTAATGTTTGTAACCATAAAAGGCCATACTTATGCTGATATTCAAGTCATGTTTTGGGGATGGATGAGAGTTTTGATTAACCTTCACTTGGAGCCTGACACCATTATTTCCAACCCAAGTGTTTTCCCCATGAGAACTTACCAAGATCGATGAGGCAAGCTTCCAGTCAGTTGCACCATATAATCTTTGCTGAGAGTATTTCTTTCAAATTTTTGAAAATAGATTTGAATTACTTTAAGGTTCATTCTTTAGAGTATTCATTTTTATCAAACCTCCAAACCTGTACTCTGTGGAAATCCTTTGCACGTTTACTCTATATTTAATATCAGGGAAAATATTTATGTTTATTAGTGCAGTCATTTGAGACTATATTTCAGTAAAGCATAAAAGAGTAATTGCCTTCCATATCTGCTTGAGATTTTCTCTAATATTTCAAAGGCAACATTCGCTTCTCTTCTTCCAATATACAATAAGCCATTTGCAAACATACCTTGTTTAATCATGGACAAAATTTTGCCTTAAAGAAAGGAAATAATGGCAATTGTTGGGATCAGGATGTATATATGTTGTTGTTATATGACATGTCAGCATCAGAACAACTGATCCTAAACCTCTTTTCTTGTCTACATTGGTTGTGGTTTGAGACAGCTAATAGAGCCTCGATTCTAACAGACACATAGGGTAGCAAATGAACTAATCTGATCTTGAAGGGAGGAAGGAAATAATATGGTTTGAAGGGTAAGTGATTGTTTAAGTATTAGTATCTGGTCTTTATATTTTAGCAACTAAGTTCCCTAATCACAGATTTGTTAAATTTCAGGAAAAACAGTGTGGTTTTGTCAAAATCAAAGATTTGAACATTTGGAAGTTACTAGAAATAAAAATAATAAGCTCCCCTAAATTAGACAGGTAGAAAAAATAAGCCATTTTTATTGGAATATTGATATTTTATTTGCATTTTACAGAGGAAATTTGAATGTTAGAATGAAAGTGTCCATTATGACATGCAATATGATAATCTTTTATTAATTGTAGATGGTTGTAAAATTTTATGTGCTTTATCACATAAAATTGTATTCTATCATAAAAACTGTATAGTTACTCCAGTCTTTTTTCTATTTCTCCTTTTTCTTATCTCTCTTTCTCCATCTGTCTTTTTCTTTCTCATTGTGTAAACGAGGAACTTAGAGTTTGATAACAAGTAGTTAAGTGAGACACAACAAATAAAAGCAAGACAATATTGCTCATGGCACAACAACAGAAGCGTCCATATACATGTGCTGATTTCCCTGCTCTGAAGCTGTGTGGGTAACACAACAGACCCAGATGGAGGACATGAATGCTCTGGGTTGTGCCACAGCTGAGAAAAGCATCTTTTAGAGCCAACAGTAAACAAGTCAGGCTCCCTTCACTGGAAACAAACAATCACATGATATCCAAACTGTAATTGCCTCGACTTAATTATTTAATTATGTGAACAGTTACAGAGACTACTTAATATCAAGACAAGGATAAGCTTTTCAGTTTGGCAAATTTATCAAAATTGTGCAGAAATACTCAGGACCCTACTGGAAGGCTTCACTTAGCACCTTGTTTCTTGTTTGTTTGCTTATATTCTTTTCATCTTAGATGCACAGAAGTGAGTCACATATATGTTAAGTCTGGATCCAACATTTTAGCTAAATATCCTTATTATGGCTGTAGGCTTTTGCTAGTTATAGTGAATTATCTATTAAAGTAATAATATCATTTCATTATCAAGCATATCATATTTATTGAATCATTCAAATGATAAATATATTATAGTTAAGATTATCTATTTAACTGTAATCTCATTTTCAAAACATGATAATTTTTTCTCCTTGCCAAACATCATGCAGTAAATTTTTTATTATATTCACTACAATCATGAAAATATTTATGGTGATAACAGACATGATTGTCTTGTTCATGACAGTAGTGAAAATATTCTTCATGGTTTTCTATCATTTTTGTATCTGACTTGGCAAGTGAATCACTAACTTCATTCATTCTAAACTTTAATAGCAAAGATCTTTCTGTGGAAAACAACCCTAAAAGACAGAGATTGTGTCTCCCACTGGAACAAAGAGCAGATATTCCTATTGTTTCATATGATAAAATGTTTCAGTATGGAGCCCATGGTAGACATGCTGACTCCCTATTTAAGAATTTCAGTTTGGGACCGGGGAAGATGGCGGCTGAGCCAGTTGGACTATGAGAGTCCTGGTGTAAGTGAGTGTATGGAAAATTTTATGTACGTTCTGGTGAGCAAGTGGACATGTGAGTGACTGAGTGAGGGCTAGGGAGCTAGTGGCCAGGGCTCTCCTGGTGCATTGGCTGGTGCCACCGCTGCTGGGCTTGGACCCTAGTGATTCCCAGGACGCAGAAGCCAAGCACCATTTTCTTTTCTTTTTTAAAATAATCAGCAAAACCCTTTCTGGGAAGAAAATGCTGGGAGAGACTGTCTAAATGGGGGCACATGAGCAAGTGGCCAGGTGCAACAACTGGTGCTGCAACTTCTCTGCTTGGTCCTGGCTCTTCCCAGGTTGCAGAACCCTTTAAATGGACAGAAGTTTTTCTGTGAAAAGCAGCAGGGAGAGACTATCATTCCAGTCTCTCCCTCACCATTGCAGCAGAAGAGACCGCCAGCTCCAGGCTTTGCCTTCCACTTCGGCGCCTGGCAGGGCACTGGCAACAGAGGCTGTGGAGGGAGTCCAGAGGCAAAGTCCCACAGATGAGGACAAGAGAGGCATCGCACCACCATCTTTAAGGTGGGGCGGGAAAGTGCTCCAACTTGCTCACCACGGAGCAATATACCTAATTTCTGTAACTGGTGGATCAACTACTCAGAGATTGATCATGACCCAGAAGGAATATCCTTAAAGCACAAACTTCAGAGGAACCTGACAAGTACTGAGTCCAGGTGCCCCACCCCTTACTCTGATCCAGCACATGACAAAAAGCATGGCCAGGAAAGGACAAGGAAGGACTCCAAAGAAATCAGTGGTGAGTTAGGGATTGACCCAAACCCCCTCCTCCCCAGCAAACTTCTAAACGTCTGACCCACACAGCTGGACCATGACTGAGAAGGCCAAATCCAGTCAGAGCTTGGACGTCAGTGGCAATGGAGAGCTCCATTTCAGGATGGGCCTGGCTGGGGCAACCCCTGCAAATACATACCTGGAGAAGAGACAATCCCACACCTCCCCACGGGAAGAGATCTCCCTGGCCATACGAGAGTGGGAGGGGAGGGAGGGGAGGACTACAGTCCCACCCACCTCCACTGCCCCTCCTCCTTCCCTGAGGAGAAAGTGAAAGGTGGCTCTGCAGGAGAAACCTGATTAGAGGAAAAATTGTAGAGCCTGCCACAAACGGGCAAGATCCTTTTTTCTTTCTTTCTTTCTTTCTTTTTTTAATTTTAAAAAATTCTTTGACTGCTAGTTCATCTATTTTTAAAATATTTTTTCTTTGTGCATGAATGTATATGTGAGGGTTTGACCTGCATTCCTCCAAAATTGCTTTTATTTTCTTTTTCTATTTCTTCTTTTGTCATTTTCTATTTGTATGTGTATGTGAATGATTGAGTGTTCATCTTTCAATTTTGTTGTTGCTGTTGGATTATTTTTACTCTTCTGTTCTTCCTTTTATTACGTTCATTTTTTAAAGTTCAAGGTGTGTGTCGATATATGTGTGAGGGTTCAATCTGAATTCCTTTTCTTGTCTTTCCCCCCCCATCTCTCTGCTTTCTGTTTTTCTTCTCCATTCACTTTGTGCTAGGCATGTGTGTGTGTGTGTGTGTGTGTGTGTGTGTGTGTGTGTGTGTGTTTGTGTGTATGTGTGTTTCAGTTTTCTTGGATTTTTGTTGCTGTTGTTTGTTTTCTTTCACCTTGTTGTTATGCCAGTTTGTTTTAGGGTCCGTGTGTATGTATGTGTGTGTGTGTTTAATAGTTTTTTTGCATTGGTTTCTGTTTTCCATTGTCATATAGAGTGGTGGTGGGCAATGGGTATCAGGGAATGCATGGCACAATAAGTGAACATTGTAATTTGTGAGTAGTTTCTGAATCCTAGTGCCCCGTCCCCTACTTTATTCGAATTTCAAAAACTTCCCATCCACTGTCCTATTTCAAAATAGAACAAATACAGAGCACAGATCAGGGAAAAAGAGAGGGCTGAGCAAACATCAGAAGGGAAAGTCTTTGCCACTAACACTGAATAACAGAACTAAAGAGAAAAGCAAGAGATCTGTCACAAATGAGGAAAAGCCAAAGGGAGATCACAGACAATTTCAATTGTACCAAAGACAAAAACCCTGACAAATCAGACCTTGTTGCCCAAACAATGGAAGTCACCAACGACTGACCCCAGAATACAGCAGGGATTAGGGATCAATGGAAAGAGTGAAAAAGACTCAAGGAAGATAAGATGCAACACTGAAAGAACTTGTAAAAAAAGATTTTGGCAATAAAAAAATTCATCCAGGAAACAAATAACAAGATGACAAGCAAGGAAAGCAGAATTACTCTAGCCAAAGAAAGAATTTCAGAACTTGAAGACCAGAACATGGAATTAACCCGATATGTAAAAAACATAGAAAGAAGACTCAGAAAGAAAGAACAGAACCTACAGGATATGTGGGATTATATTAAGAGGCCGAACCTACTACTGATTGGTATCCCAGAAGAAGAAAGGGAAATGAAGAGCAACTTGGACAAGTATTCCAGAAGGTAATCCAAGAAAACTTTCCCCATCTCACCAGAGATGTGACTAGCCAAGCACAAGAGATACAGTGAATTTCCATAAGACATCAAATGAGATGAACAACCCTCCTACACATAGCAATTCTCCTACACAAAGTAGGCACAAAAGAAAAAAAGCAAGAGAGAAATGTCATACTACGTACCTGGGAACACCAATCAGAATAGCAGCAGACCTATTGGCAGAAAGACTATGAGCAAGAAGGGAACTGAACCCTACATTCAAAGTCCTCAAAGATATATAATTTCAACCAAGAATTTCCTACCCAGCCAGGCTCAGCTTCATCAGTGATGGAAAATTAAAATCCTTCCCAGAAATAAATTCCTAAGAGATTATGCAGTCTAGACCAGCTCCACAGGATACACTTCAAAAAGTATTAAGCACAGAAGAAAGAAAAAAGAATGACTACACACTTCCCAAGAAAACAGCAGAGCATAAAACCAACAGAGAATACACCATATCAAAAAACTTGAAAACACACACATACATCAACCCCAAAGCCAAAAGAAAACAAACAAAGAAAAAACTGTATAAGAACCTCAGGACAGAGATAATCCTAGTTCAATAATCAGCCTGAATGTGAACAGACTAAACGCACCACTGAAAAGAATGGCAAACTGGGTAAGCAACCATGACCTAATTATTTGCTGGGTTCAGGAGACTAATCTCACTATAAGGGACACACACTGACTCAAAGTTAAAGAATGGAAAATGAACTTACAGGCAAATGGATCACAAAAGAAGACAGGAGCTATAATCTTAATATCAGACAAAGCAACATTTAAGTTATCAAATATTTAAAAAGATGCAAAAGGACACTACACAATGATAAAAAGGTTCTATGTATCCACAAGAAATATCCATCCTAACTTATATGCACCCAACATAAGAGCACCAGCAGTTATAAAGCAACTATTAAGTAAATTTCTAGCAGTATTATAGCAGGGGACTTGAATACCCTACTAACAGTCCTAGATAGATCATCAAGGACAAAAATCAACAAGGAGATCCAGAACCTAAACTTGACAGTCGACCAAATGGACTTAATAGATGCCTATAGATTATTCTACCCAATAACCACAGAATATACATTATACTCACCACTACATGGAACATACTCCAAGATCAATTACATCATTGGCCATAAATCAAGCATAAACAAATTCCGTAAGGCTGAAATCCTACCTGCATGTTCTCAGACCACATTGGAATAAAAATACATATCGGCCGGGCTCAGTGGCTCAGCCTGTAATCCCATGCCTTTGGGAGACTGAGGTGAGTGGATTGCCTGAGCACACGGGTTCGAGACCCGCCTGGGCAGTGAGACCTCATCTCTACAATAAATCAAAAAATCAGCCGGGCATGGTAGCACGCGCCTGTAGTTCCGGCTACTCGAAGGCTGAGGCGGAAGGATCGCTGGAGCCCAGCAGGTCGAGGCTGCAGTGGCCGGGAGCGGCCACTGCACTCGAGTCTGGGCGACAGAGTGAGACTCCAACTCAAAATACATATCAACACCAACAAAATTTCCCCAAAGTCCACAAAGACATGGACACTAAACAGCATGATGCTGAGCAACCACTGGGCCAACACTGAAATCAAAGCAGAAATTAAAAGATTCCTGGAAACAAATGAAAATGAAGAAACATTTTACCAGACCTCTGGGATGCTATGAAAGGAGTTCTCAGAGGAGAATTTATATTTCCACAAGCACACATCAAGAAAACAGAAAGATCACAATTAGAGAGTCTAACAAATCACCTAAGAGAGCTGGAAAAAGAAGACCACCAAAACCCCAACTTTAACAGAAGATTCCAAATCACCAAATAAGAGCTCAAATACGGGACATAGAAGACAAAAATATCATAGAAAACATCAACAAAACAAAAAGCTGATTCTTTGAAGGAATTAACAAGATAAATGGACCCCTAGCCAGAATGACCAAGAAAAAGAGAGAAAAAGCCCAAATAAACACAATCAGAATACAAAAGGTCAAATCAACTGACCCCCAAAAATGCAAAAGATTACCAGAGATTACTATGTACACCTATATGGAAAAAAAACTTCATAACTTAAATGAAATGGAGGACTTTCTGACATCACACAACTTCCCCAGGTTGAAACAAGAAGACACTGAGACACTAAATAGACCAATAACAATCCAGGAAATTGACTCTGTCATACAAAAACTACGTACAAATAAGCCCTGGTCCAGAAGGCTTTCTAGCAGAATTCTACAATATGTATAAGGAGGAGTTAATATCAATCCTATTGAAAGCATTCCAGGCAATTGAGAAGGATGGAATTCTCGAATCATTTCATGAAGCTAACATCACACTGATTCCCAATCCAGGTGAAGATTCAACAACAACAAAAAAAGAGAACTACAGGCCCATATCCCTTATGAACACAGAGGCAAAAATCCTCAACAAGATTCTAGCAAATTGGATCCAAGAACACATCTCAAAAGTCATCCACCCTGACCAAAGTAGGCTTCATCCTCAGGATGCAGGACTAGTTCAACATTCACAAGGCCATACATGTAATTAAGTACATCAACAGATGTAAAAACAAGAACCACATGATTATATCATTAGATGCAGAAAATTCTTTTGATAAAATTCCGCATCCTTTCTTGATAAAAACTCTCAAACACCTAGGTATAGAAGGAAAATACCTCAAAAAAGTAAGTGCCATCTATGTTAAACCCACAGCTAACATATTGCTAAATGGACCGAAACTGGAAACACTTCCCCTGAACCCTGGAAAAAGACAATGCTGCCCACTCTCACTCCTCTTGTTCAACATTGTGTTGAATGTCCTAGCTAGGGCAATTAGATAAGAGAAGGAAATCAGGGTTATCCAAATAGGAAAAGAGGATGTCAAGCTATCCCTCTTTGCTGATGCTATGAATCTATAGCTTTAAAATCCAAGAGAATCTGTCAAAAACCTGCTTGCACTGATAAAGGACTTTGGTAAAGTCTCAGGGTACAAAATAAAAGTGCAAAAGACACTTGGATTCCTATACACCAACAACAAGCGGGCAGAGACCCAAATTAAAAGCACAATCCCATTCACAATAGACATCAAAAAAAAAAAAAAAAGAAATACTTTGGCATCTTCCTAACCAGAGAAGTGAAAGACCATTACAATGAGAACTACAAAGCACTGCTCAAAGAAATCCAAGAAGACATTAAACAAATGGAAAAATATTTCACTCTCATGGATGGGAAGAATCACATTGTTAAAATGTCCATCCCACCAAAGGCAATCTATAGATTCAAAGCAATACCCATTAAGTTACCAACATCACTCTTCTCAGACCTGCAAATGCCAATACAGAAATTCATATGGAAACATAAATGACCACGAATAGCCACAATAATCCTTAGCAAAAGAAACAAAGCGGGAGGTATCTCACCTACAGACTTCAAACTTTACTATAAGGCTATAATAATCAAAACAATCTGGTTTTGGTTCAAGAACAGGCATATAGACCAATGGAACAGGATAGAGATTCCAGAAGTTAAGTCTCAATATCTCAACCAGCTCATCTTTGAGAAAGTCTCCAACAACAACCACTGCGGAGTGGAGAACCTATTCAGTAAATGGTGCTGGGAAAAGTGGCTGGTCACATGCAGAAGATTGAAACAGGACCCCTACCTGTCACCATACACAAAAATTGACTCTAAATGGATCAAAAACTTAAATGTAAACCCTCAAACTATAAGAATCTTAGAAAATGCAAAAGACACGTTTATGGAAATTGGAAATGGCAACCCATTCCTATTCAGAACCCTAAATGCCCATACCTTAAAAAATAAGATAGACAAATGGGACCTCATCAGATTAACGAGCTTCTTCAAAACAAAAGAAACCATCTTAAGAGCAGGGAGACAGTCCACAGAATGGGAAAAAACATTTTCCAACCGTATATCTGAAAATGGCCTAGGATCTACAAGGAACTCAAATGTGCCAAAAGGAAAAACAAAAACAAAAACAAACAAACAAACAAAAAACAGCCCCATTAAAAAGTGGACAAAAGACATGAATAGAAACTTCTCAAAAGAAGATATATAGACAGTCAAAAGACACTTGAAAAAGTGCTCAGCCTCACTCATCATCAGAGAAATGCAAATCAAAACCACATTGAGATACCACCTAACCCCAGTAAGAATGGCCGTCATTATTAAAACAAACAACAACAAATGCTGACGAGGATGTGGAGAAAAAGGCATGTTTCTACACTGCTGGTGGAAATACAAACTAGTGCAACCCCTTTGGAAGACAGTGTGGCGAGTTCTGAAACAACTAGAAATTGACTTCCATGTGACCCAGCAATTTCCCTATCGGGAATATACCCTGAGGAACTCAAATCACTCTACAAAAAAAGATACCTGCACACACTTGCTTGTTTCAGGTCTATTCACAATAGCAAAAACATGGAACCAACCGTGTTGCCCATCAAAGCTGGACTGGATTAAAAAAAATGTAGCACACATACAAAATTGAGTATTATGCAGCCATAAAGGACAAACATATGGGCTTCTCAGCAACTTGAATGGATTTAGAGTCGATCATACTCAGTGATCTATCACAGAAACAAAGAACAGAGTATAATGCATTCTCATTCATAAGCAGACTTTGGTAGTACTGGGAAACTGTCATGGGAGGGTGATGGGATTGGCAGTTGAAGGAAACTGCTAGGGGAAGGAGGGACATAACTCATCAACAAGGGTACCTGCATAATCAACGTTTGTATACATAACCCTGAATTGCACCCCACATCTTTATAATAAAAAAAAGAATTACAGTTCCCTAAGCTTGGGGTTCTTCTCCTGTAATGCAACCATTTGTGTGCACATGTATCCATATAAGCACAATGGTGTTGCTCCGTGTGTCTTGGGTACAAGTGAAACAGATGCAAGTTGCTACAGACTGTACCTTGAAAAAAACATACCTTTCTTTCTGACTCAGGAGCCACATATCTTTTATGAGCATTCATGAAACTGTGGCAGATTCATTTGTAAACTCACTCATAGAATATAATCTCAGACCCTTCACGTATTGACAGCTCAAGTATAGGATTCTGTCAGTAATATGACTTGGTGGAAGAGGATGAACAAGCATCCTGTGGACTAGATTCAGTGAGATGAAAAGATTCCCTGAGCTTCAGTACTGTATTTCCTCACGCAAGTGGTAAATGGTTGTATTGGTGATACAGGCATAAGGATTTCTCACTGTACTATAGATTAATGTATTTTTTTATTTTGTTTTGTTTTTTGAGTTGTAGTCTCACTCTGTCACCCAGACTGGAGTGTAGTGGCTGCTCCCGGCCACCGCAACCTCGACCTGCTGGGCTCCAGCAATCCTTCTGCCTCAGCCTTCCAAGTAGCTATGTTTAGAGACTAGCCAGTCAGAGAACAATTGAAACACTCTGCCCAAATGATACTTTGGATATTTCTTGTTCTTTATACATGCAGAGGGAGAGCCATGATCCTGAAAATGGTGAACACCTCCTCCATCCCCACTGGGGAGATAATTTTATTGTGTCTATTGAGACAAAGAAGCTAAAAATTCTCTGAGAAAAACCTTCCAACACCTCTGGATATCTTTCCTACATTCAATCCCATTTCTGTTGCTCAGTAATTTCATGAGACAAATGAATGCCACCTGGATGGTAGTAAAAACAAATTAGGCAGGTTAGACTGTGTGTGCATAGGTAGTTGCTTCAAATACAAGAACTCTAAGGCTTACATGTGGCCAGGGGGCCATGTCAACCTATGATTGTTATAAGTTGCTTAGGGAGCATAAAATTGTAGCAGTATACTCTTTCCAGGGGCACCATGTATACCTTAGAAACTTTGCTTTTTTGTGTAAAAAACAAGCATTAACTTGCAATGTGCCTTCATTTAAGAAACTTGGTGGCTTCCATTATAGGAATAATCACAAAAGACTTTCAAGTATATAAGGAAACTACATTGTAGATTATGTAGTTATTAGATTTACAAGAATGTCTGCAAAATAAGGTTACCCTTGTTTTTTCCAGGGAGCTACCAGAGGGAAAAAAATGACCTATTATCCCTAAAGTGGGAACAAACCAATTAGAAAAGATGGTATGAAATTTATCCCTGATAATAGCTGAAGTGATCAATGGAACTTCTTCAACCCTGGAGGGCATTCAGGTCAGCCTCTGCTCACTGGGCAAGGTTGTTATGGATGATAAAATTGTATAGACTTCCAACATTGGAGTCAAGGCAGCATCTGTGCAACAGCTACTGCAATTAATGCATCAGAGCAAGTGGAAATATCAATTAAAAACTTAAGGAGGAATGTCCTGATGGTTTTCTTCAGTTGCTTGGATCCAGAACCCTGGGGATATAGTTGAGCTCAATACTGCTTGTTGGCCTCTTCCTGCTGTTCCGAGTCTCTTAATAGTAGCCTTAATTAGATGCTATATGAGACAAAGTGAATAAGTTTTATTCCAGCCTCTGCTAGTCAAATTAATCAGAGTGCCAATGTGAAGTACTTATAGAAAAAAGTAAGCCTCTGCTACTCAAATTAATCAGAGTGCCAATGTGAAGTACTTATAGAAAAAAGTAAGCAGAAGTTAAGACGATATAGGATTGTGGGGTTGATACTGTAGGAAGATCATTCTTCACGGGTATCTCATGTTTCTGAATATTGTCATGTGAAAGGAAACTGTGACTGCCTTTATTCAAGATTGTTTAAAGTATGTTTATAATGCAAACAGTTTTGAAAGTTACAGCCGGGCTCGGTGGCTCAGCCTGTAATCCCGTGCCTTTGGGAGGCTGAGGTGAGTGGATTGCCTGAGCCCGTGGGTTTGAGACCCGCCTGGGCAGCGAGACCTCATCTTTACAATAAATCAAAAAATCAGCTGGGCGTAGTAGCACATGCCTGTAATTCCGGCTACTTGGAAGGCTGAAATGGAAGGATCGCCGGAGCCCAGCAGATCGAGGCTGCGGTGGCCGGGAGCGGCCACTGCACTCCAGTCTGGGCGACCAAGAAAAGAAAGAAAGTTAGAGACAGTGATTCCCTATGGAGCAAAGGGCATTTTTACTTGCATACAGCCATAGAATAAAGAGATAGTCTGTTTCTTCAAAGATAAAGGCTGGCAGTCTTATTGTCTAATATACTAAAGATATTGTTTCATGCTGGAGTAAAGGACAAGAATGTTTACTGAATATTATTTTTAAAAAAGAGTGGGTCCTTCCTTTATAACATAACCAACTGCATGTAGATGCATTCACCTAGGACCATTTAGTCACTCCTGTGGAACTTGGGGATAAGGGTGACTGACACAAATGTGAATGCTCATAGTGTCTGATTTTCTGTGACTAATATAGTCCTCTGCATCTGATCTTAGAGTCTCGTTTATTTTATCAGCTTCTATGAAACTATGCCAGGTTAAAATGTTACTTTGCAAGACAAAAATCTCATGTTTCTCATAGTTTTTGAAAGTGTGCTCTATTAGAAAGAAAAAAGCATTTTTTTCTTTAAGAATATTTTGTTATAGCCTTTTCCAATTAACTAAATTTACTTCTATTTTTAATTAAGTAAAACAATTCATCAAATGCTTTTTCTACACCACTTGAAATTTGTATCTTAAGTCCATTAGTGGAATGATTTCACTGACAGATTTCTGATGTTAAATCATGCTTGCATTTCTGTGATAAAACCTACTTCACAACAATATTTTATCTTGTAAATCTGTGATTGATGTCATTTTGCTAATATGTTGCTTTGGAGCTATGCTATATTCTTATGTATTTTGTATCATCCAAATATTGACTCCCGAACTAATTGAGAAATGGCTCTATTGGTAAGAAAGACAAATTATTAGCCTGTGGAGCTTCACTCTCCTTTCAAAATTGTAAACCAAAGGAAAATTCTATTTTCAGGGAATTTCAGAAAGAAGTTGACTATCCATAACTTCAAAGGCACAGAAATGAGAACCTATCACTTCCTCATTTATCTCATCTGATTAACTTTTAAATGTACACAGATTATTATAACTTAACCTCATAGCTACTATTCAAGACATTACCTGTGACTTAGAAAAAAGCACCTGAAATTTGGTATGCAAGCATTTTTTTTCTGGAAAATATTTTACTCCTATATAATATATGCTGTTTTGTCAGAATTCTGCAGAGAAATCAAACTTATAGGTTATCTTTTTTACACACACATGCATACACATACACATACATAAGGAATTGGCATACATGATTATGAAAACTGAAAAGTTCCACAGTCTGTATTTGGCAAGTTGGAGAGCAAAGAGGTCTGGTGGTGCAATTCCAGTTAGAGTCCAAAGGCATGAGAACCAGGAGAATTAACAGTGTAAGTCCCAGTTCAAGAGCAGGAGAAGACAGATGTTTCAGTTTACTCAGTCAGACAGAAGAGATAGAGTAAATTCTCCCTTCCTGTGATCTTTTGTTCTATTGAATGAATTGAATGATGCCCACCCACACTGAGGAGGGCATTATCCTTTATTTAGTCTATTCATACAAATGCTACTTTTATCCAAAACTACCCTTACAGAAATACACAGAAATAATATCTAACCAAATATCTGGGTACCATGTGCATCAGCCACATTGACACATAAAACTAACCATCAAATCTGTTGGCAATTAAAACTAAAATTGCGTTTTATTGCACATGATAGAGAAAGGTACTCTTTTACAGCAATATATCTTTCTAGTCTTTCCTTGGGAATATATAAACTGTCTTGAAGTTTGCCAGATTTTAGTCAAAAATTAAGTTACACCAACACAGCATAGAATATAATATTGTTCCTCAGAAAGCATAATACTTACTAGATCTGGTGGTCAGGCAGTAGTAGCTATCCTAGAAAATCTCAATAATTCTATGAATGAATGATTGGTGAAAAATTTTAATAAAAGTTCGAGGACCATTCTCCCTGGTGATGTTGCCAGAGATTCAAAAGTCTGCAAAAATAACTTTACACCCTCTATCGTCAGCAAAAATCTCAATGTCTGGTAAGGATTTGGATTTTTTTTTAATGTGTACATATTTAAATATGCCTTTCTGAATTAGTTACCAGATAGTTCATAAAACTTGCAGTTTTGGGAGGCCAAATCAAAAGAACACTCTGGAACAAGTGCAGAGTGCAAACTGATATTTTGTTTGGACATCATGGCACTGTAGATCCAAATATCCTTCAAGTGTCTGTGGGATTGAAAAATTACAACCTGCTGGCTAATTGCAGTCCATCACCTGTTTGTGTATACACATTTTTATTGGAACACACTCATTTGATTCCATACTGCCTATATCTGCTTTTTCATTACAATGGTGTCATTTAATAGTTGTGACAGAAGTCGTATAGTCTTCAGAGTCTAAAATATTAACTAGCTGGGTTCTTTATAGAAGATATTTGCGTATTTCTGGTTTATGACATTTAGGCGCTTGGGGGGAAATTATATAATCTTCTGCAAGTAAATATTCACCAGTGGACCCTGTTAGAGAACTGGTGGCCTGGCCTTGTAACTTGAGCTGCCCATCACAAATTAGACATTTTAAAAATTATCTTAACCAAAATGTAAAGAATATAGCAATCCTACATCATCCAGTGGTAGTAGGAGTCAAAAGTAACATGAACACACAGGGAAGTATTTATTTGCTACTTGTATTTCTACTTCCACTAACATCTACATTCATCTACAATGAAACTTAGAAGTTTTCTGTGTCCAATTCGTGGGTAAAAACCAAACCAGAACAAAACGAAACAAAAACCTTTCTTTTGTTTTCAAATGTTTTTGTACTCTATGTTGGTACCAACAAGAAAGTGTTAGAAGGTGATTCGAATTGACTTTGGTCTTAAAGGATAAAAAGAGAACATCCGTCCCCTGTCCACTTACATGCCCCCTTCCTCTCTCTTAAGTAAGTATTATTATTATTATTATTATTTTGAGTTGGAGTCTCATTCTGTCACTCAGACTAGAGTGCAGCGGCGGCTCCCGGCCACCGCAGCCTAGACCTGCTGGACTCTGGCGATCCTTCCGCCTCAGCCTTCCAGGTTGCTGGAACTACAGGCGCGTGCTAACACGCCCGGCTAATTTTTTGATTTATTGTAGAGATGAGGTCTCGCCAAGTTGCCCGGGTGGGTCTCAAACCCACGGGTTCAGACAATTCACTCACCTTAGTTTCTCAAGTCACGGGATTACAGGCTGAACCACCGAGCCCGGCTGACAGTAAGCATTATTTTAACCCATTCATTTAGTTGTCCAATTTGTCTAAATGAAGGCAAGGTCAAAAGAATAAATTCACCCCGATCCATGCATACTATCACAAAATTTGGCAAAATAGGCAAGATGCAGGTAAAAACAAGTTTTGAGAGTTGGTGTCATAAATGGTGGTAAAAAGAATTGGATGCATAGATTTTTGCCAATAGTTGTGTCATAATGGAGGCATATAAAAGGTCTTTCAGGAACTAGGAAGTCCTCAGTTTTCCTTCTTTTTTTTTTTGAGTTGGAGTCTCACTCTGTTGCTCTGACTGGAGTGCAGTGGCCCCTCTGGCCACTGCAGCCTCGACCTGCTGGGCTCCGGCGATCCTTCTGCCTCAGCCTTCCGAGTAGCCGGAATCACAGGCGCGCGCTACCATGCCCGGCTTATTGTTTTATTTATTGTAAGGATGAGGTCTCGCCAAGTTGCCCAGGTGGGTCTCGAACCCGCGGGCTCAGGCAATCCACTCACCTCAGCCTCCTAAAGCGCGGGATTACAGGTTGAGCCACCAAGTCCGGCTAGTTTTCTTATAGAAATGGCTTTTACAATAATTTGCCACTATTATCTGGAGATACTAATAGCACCAGATATTAACCAAGTCAATACGGGTTTTTTTTGAAATATAGGTGTTCAAAACTATTATTTTTAACTTTCATAAAACATATTATATCTGTTATTTTCTCCTATTCTTTCTTTCTTTGTATTAGCTTTAATTTTTATGATGGTTAATACTAGGTGCCACCTTGACTATATTGAGGGATACCTAGCTGGCTAGACATTGTTTCTTGGTAGATCTGTAAGGGTATTTTCAGAGGAGAGAGACATTTGAGTCAGCGGATTGGGAAAGAAAGACTCGCCCTCAGTGTGGGCAGGCATCATCCAATGGGTTGCCATCACCCTTACCACAAGACCAGCAGCAGAAGAAGAATCAGTAGCTTTCTGAATTTCCTCCCATTCTCTCTCTTCCCTGATAAATCACTTTGATCTTGCCCTTGGACATCATACTCCAGATTATTTGGCTTTTAAACTCTGGGACTGGCACCAGGGACCTCCTGGGACCTCTGGGACCTTTGTCCTCAGTCACGGCTACACTGTCGGTGTTCTTAGTTTTGAAGTTTTGGGATTTGGACTGAGACAGATACAGGTTCTATTCATTGCCAAATTTGTAGATGGCCTATCTCTCTATCTTTCATGTGACTTCACCTTGTAATTGTGTGAGCTAATCTTTCCTAATACATTCTTTTTCATATATACACATGTATCCTAGTAGTTCTGCCCTGTTGGAGAACGCTGGTTAGTACAATTTTTTTCATCCATTTTTCTTTATATTTTACCATATTGCTGGGTGTGGTGGTTCACATCTATAATCCTAGCACTTTGGGAGGCTGAAGTGAGAGGATTGCCTGAGCCCACAGATTCGAGACCAGCTTGGGCAACTTGGCGAGACCTCATCTCTACAATAAATAAAAAAATTAGTGGATGTGGTGGTGTGTTCCTTTCAGTTACTTGGAAGGCTGAGGTGGAAGGATCACCTGAGCCTAGCAGGTTGAGGCTGCAGTGGCAGTGATTATACCACTACACTACAGCCTGGGTGACAGAGTAAGACTCCGACTCAAAAATAAAAATGTATACATATATATGTGTATGTGTGTATATATATATTTTTATTTTTTATCATGTTACTGCTCTTCATCCATGGTTAGATTTTAATTCCCAATTATATGGGTGTTTTAGCCATCTAATTTCCAATTATATTGTTTTGAGTTTAAATAATAGTGATTTTCTAATACAAATTTATTTGTATTGTCGCTAGATAATAGGTCATTTTAATGAGTCACATATGCCATATTAGAATTCAGTCAGAGAAGGAGTACCAGTAGGAGATAATTATGAACAGAATTACTGTAAGAACTTGATTTATGTGATCATGGGCCTGGTTAGGCAAGTTTGCAATCCCTAGAGCAGGCTACCAGGAAAGGCAAGCTGGAACACATGGGCAAAAGCTGAAGCTGTGTCCCATAGGCAGAATTTCTTCTTTGGGAAGGTTCTTAGCTCTGCTTTCAACTAGTTGTGTCAGCTCAACTCAGATTATCGAGGATAACAATTTATTATGAATTTTAATCATACCTACAAAATTTCTTTACAGCAACATCTAGACTTATGTTTAATTGAATAACTGGGGACTGTGCCTAACCAAGCTGACACATCAAAATTATCATCTCATGTGCTAAAAAATATGTGCATTCTGTATTATTTGAAGGTAAGCTTTATTTCATCTCTTTGTGTTTATGTAAGAAACTGATGATTATTAATTTATTGTGAGACACCAGTATAGGTATGAATGTGTTACTTTTACCAATTAGAGCCTCTCCCTTTTTCATATAACATATGGATTTTTTAGACATCAATATTACTCTTTTAGTGTCTTGATGTTGATCTAGAATGTCATTTCCTGCTTCTATATCTACCCAAGCAATGAAAACCAAACAAATCAGAAATGAACAAAAATGATTAATACTTTATCTTAAATGAGTCTCTCATAAGCAATGTATTTCTGAATTTTGTTTTTATCTAAAAGTGTCAGGATTTTATTTATCAATGGTCATTGTAATGAACTTAAGTACCTGTGTTTTGCAGAGTGTTCCTCACAGAGTTTTCCCCGAGGTTAGTGAGTTTTGGATATGTCAAACAGAGGCTCAGTCCTATAAATCTAATCTTCAGTCTCTCCTCAAAGCACTTTGCTTTATGCATACTGTCAAAAGTACTTTTCACAAAAGATTATCTCACTCAGATATAATAATGCTGTTGAAAAGGTGAGGTGGAGGAAAATTGACAACCCCAAGCCAGATATCCTGTCTGCACGGGTGGGGGTGGATTGTGTTTTTCTCCCTTCTCCAAGCCAGGCAGACTCATTATAGTCACAATATTACCCCACTGCTGTATGCTACCTTAGCTGACATTGGCTGCTTTTTTAAAAGCAAAGAGGTGAACACTGATCCATGCAGGAAATGTAGGAAAAATAAAATGCATAATCAGACGTTATTTGTCATCCTATCTTATAGCTGTGGCATCAGAACCCTCTCTTTCTCCAGGCTCCTTTAGGTCTCTAAAGGATCAAACTAACAGAATCAAAAACTCAAATTATGTTGTTGCATTATGAATAAAATGAAAGGTAAACCTAATTGTACTAGCTTAGAATGTTAAACTTTTCCATACTATTTTCCAGAGTGATGTTTTTGGGACTATCATTTACACTGTTCCTGTAATATTTCAATGATATTTATAGACATGTCAAAATATTATACAGAGTGACAAGATTGATTTTTTTTAATTATAAAAATGTGGGATACAATTCAGGGTTAGGTTTACAAACGTTGATTATGCAGCAACCCTTATTGATGAGGTATGCCCCTCCCTTCCCTAGCAGTTTCCCTCAACTGCCAATCCCACCCCCTCTCCCCTGACAGTTTCCCATTACTGCCAATTCCTTTCTTATAGTATTACAATTGTTCAAGGTCCGCTTATGAGTGAGAATATATGGTACTCTACAAGATTGAGTTTAAAGTGGTTTTTTTGTCAATACATTTCTACTTTGTCATACCATGGGATATTGTATACTTTTAAAAGCACACAGAAAATGTATTCAATTCAAAATGAATCAGACAGAAGCATTAATATTAAGTGCTTTTCAAAGGGAAGTTCATCTAGTATCTTAGAAAAAATAAACTCTATTTCAAATGTCTATATACTGGCTTATTATTTATGGCTCTGAACTAAGACAGTGGCTCTTCAACAGATTATATATGAAGCTCATCATCCTCCCTGGCAACTCATCCATATTCTTTTACCCTCCTCCTCCCTTACCTCCCATTCCTCTGTACCACATATATACCCAATTTCTCTCTCACCTTTGCGTTTGAGATCTTTCTCATGGTTTGCCTTTCTTTTTCAAACTTCTTAACTCTGGTACTCATCCCTTTAGGATTTTGTCAAGGTCCAGGACACATTTAAACCATCCCTTACTAATTTATAAATGACTTTTAATATTTAATGTCAGTAAAGTAACTTATATAATGATTAAATCAACACAACTCACATAAGTCTGAAAATTTCTGGGATCAAAATGTGGGCACGTTGACATGGCTCTTTCTTGGAGATGTTCTCAATTACAGGGAAACAGCAGCACACAATTATGCATAGTCATAACTCTATGAACCATATAAAATGAGAAATAGTTCATTATAATATAGATGGGTTAGTAAATGAGGAAGTCATGTTATACATGCAATATCTCTGTTGAATGATAATTATAAAATATTAATGCTAATGTTTTAGTGATTGCATTCAATTTGAGATGTGCAGTTTGTTCATAGATAGTTTCAAGTATCTGTGATTACATAGATGTTTTACATGAGCAGTTAATTAATTCACAAGGTAAATTAATAGTAATATATTAAATTTACCTGTGGTATGCAAATTTGGCAAGAATGGTTCCCTTGTTAAAACTATTTTCACCGCACCACAGGAGATATGTCCATATCCTTAATGAAAATTTGTGATTATATGACAGACATGATATTTACATGCCAGTTTCCAGTGAAATCATTCATAAATTTTAATGAGTATTAAATTTTAATAGTTATTCCATTATTAAATTTTAATTATATACGTTATAGATAACTATTTTCTCCCTTATAACATATGCATATTTCTAATGGAATAAAACTCATTTCCTAATTACCATTCCACATCCTAGTCACTTCCCTTCCTCACCAGAGATGATTACTGTTTTTGCATCTTGATTGATTTTTAGTTTTGCATGTATTAAACATAAGCATTATATACATTATTTTGTATAATTTTCTGTATTTTCTAGATAAATAGTAACTTACCTTAATACTGCCCAGAAATTTACTTTTTTAGCCAACTTTATTTTTAAGCTGTTCAGATCAAAACATGTAGAGTTACTTGCTTTGTATTAAATTGTTTGTTCTATCACGTTTAATTTAGACATTTGGTTTTGGTAGAAATTTAGATTGTAGCTTTTTACATACTAAATTATGCGATCAATATCTAGGAGATCTTGCATATAGTTGAAAATGTTTCTCACTTGGGGTGGATTGACTGAACCATAAAAGGAAACATTTTCAATTTTCAGTGATAGTACAAGGCTACCCACTACACTTATGTACAAATTCATACTCTCAAAAATGGTGCATTAACATACCATTTCCCTATAATGTTGCCACATCATGTGTTTATTGCCAACATTGTGCATATCTGAAGAGTAAATTTTTATTTAATTAACATTAGGATATTTAATTTAATTCAGGGTCTCCTGTGATGCTGTGTTGCTGTTGAAGAGAGAAGTTTTGCAATAGATAACAAATATCTTCTAAAAACCTCACCTGACATAGATTCAACTATCCCTCTTTAATGCCCCTGAAGAGCAACGTGTCTGTTTGAATTCACGGAAACCAGGTTTTAGGTTGTAAAGTTAGCTAGTTATGGTGATGGCAGTCGTCCTCTGCAACCATGCAAGAGTAAAAGATAGAAAATGTCTTCAGTAGAAAGGGGCATTGAAACAGGATGGAATTAGACTAGTATTTGGATTTCTTAAAAAGACCAGCGTAATTTAGTAGAGTGTAGTCATGAACAGTTCATTTTAACCCCATGTGAACTCAGTTTTTAACTTCAACATCTCCTCAAAATTAATAAAACATATTTTATCTGTTTCTTTAGACAGTATCAAAAGGGAGTATGTCCTTAATCTTATTTTATTTTTTTACATCTAGAGTTTTAGACAGAGATTCCGTCTCCACAAAGAGCTAAAATAAAATCCCACCAGACTTTCTTTATCAGAGAGAAAACATTAGTGTATTTCTTTGGTATAGACAACTTTGGTGGGAACATTTTATTTTTATTTTTTTTTAACAACGTAAGTTAATGAAATGCCAGTGAAGAAATGTTCTAATTTAACTACATGATGGTAAATTTGGGAGGCCTCAGAAATGGACTCTTTTGTTTATATTAGACATAAAGACATTTTGCACCCAAGACCTGCACTTGGGATTTACACATATTTTCTCTGGCTGTGGTTAATAAAACGTTTTGTTTTTTATTCTTTCATTTTAATTATGTGTTTTCTTCCTTTTGTCTCCTCTAGGGATTTTATTACTTTATAATATTGGCTCCAATTGACATTTTGCATGGTGTTTTATAGACAATGAGAAAAATAGTAGGGAATTCATTTGTAATTTGGAAAAATAATGAGCAAGCTATCATTACCCACCAGTAACAGAAAGCCTTCCCCCAGGCACAGGCGCACACAATTAACTGCCAGGCTCACTACTCTTCTCTCCATTGACCATAGTCCCTTTTCAGAGTTCCCAAGTGATCAATAAAAGATACGTTGAGAAGCAGTTCACAGAATGCCCATTTAGGAATGACAAATACACTCAGTACCATGGCTTTTATTAAAATAAAAAATATAAGATAATTTAAAAACATAAAATGGCCACTCAGTAAATTTTTAGAGCCCTTTGCCTGATTTTAAGCAAGTAAACTCGATTAGGAGAAAAATTCTTGTTAAAGGCAACCTAATCAAAAGTAAAATTCCCTGAGGTTTATTTTTTCCTTTCACAGCTATTAGATCAACAACACCTGTGCACTAAATAAATGTGTACATTGCAAATATTAAGGAATAAAAACAATGTTATAATGCATAGCAACATTTTGAAAGAAAATAAAGCATTAGTATAATAATCTAACTTCTAGAAGTAATAACTTCTCTAATTTGGTAGTTGTTATTTCAAAATATTCCCATTGGTGTCTAATGAATCTGAAGGATTTGCCGTATCAAAAGGCAGAAAGATAGCAGGAATTGTCATTAAAAGAAGAGAATAGAATTATAGAAGCAAAAAGCAAAGCACCCACAGATCTCAACGATTTATCAATAATGGATTAGAAATCAAGTAAGGTATGCATGTGTGTATACATATGCTATGTAAATATGCAAATATATATGATATATATGATACATAAATTACATCTCAGCTAATCTGTTAAAAATAAATACAATAAGAAATAATTGATTATACTCAAAGAAGAAACGAGGAAGCAAGGATGGAAGAACTAAAGGAAAACCCTAACAAATCACCCAAATTCACCATGTCACATAAATCATATACTGTTTCTTTTCTCCTACCTAAGTGTGCTAGCCTGAAGCTTGATATTTTGGCACATTATAAAATCCTGATTTTGCAAGGCATGGTGGCTCACGCCTGTAATCCTAGCACTTTGGGAGGTGAATGGAGGATAGCCTGAGTCCAGTGGTTTGTGACTAACCTGGGCAACTTGACAAGACCTCATCTCTATGATAAATAAAAAAAACAGCTAGGTGTTGTGATGCATGCCTGTAGTTCCAGCGACGTGGAAGACTGAGGTAGAAGAATCACCTGAGCCCAGCAGGTTGAGGCTGCAGTGGCCATGAGCATGCCACTGCACTCCATCCTGGGCGACGGAGTGAGATGCCAACTCAATAAATAAACAAACAAACAAATAAATCCTGGTTCATTAACTAAGCAGTAAGGACAAGAAAGAAAGAATAGTATTTGCTTGAAGGCACCTCTCTCTGAAGGATAGCAAATTATTGATAAACTTTGAAACTTCATGAACGTGTTAAGATAAGTGTCTCCATTGGATCACTAATCAAAAAGAAGAAGAAGGAACACACAGTCTTATAGTGCCAAGTGGGAATTATTTTTTGAGAAAATGATTAAATAATATACCAGACCAATCCCTCTGAGTTCACCTTATGTCAAGGAAAAGAATAACCCATGAGAATCTCTGGAGATTTTCTTTTGCACAGGTAGCACTTCTAGAGAAGGACTGGAAAGATTTCAAACTGGTTTCTTTGTTGTAATGAGAAGTGTGACTTCATTATTTGATAACTGACTGTTGGCAGCACTTGCCTTGACCCTCCTTTCCTTGTGTCCCACATCATGACCAACTGACACAGAGAACAAAATGAACAGCCTGACTGTTCTCTCTTTCAGCACAGGCAGGGGAGTCAAACCCTTCTCTCTGAACCATAATCCTCACCCTGACCCTACTCCTTATCCACAATAAAAAGATAGGCCAATCTTTTTTTCTGCTTTCTCAAGCTGTTTTACACCTACAGAACTATGGAAATAATAAACATTTCTCTTCGTGTGTGTGATTTCATCAACCTGGATATCTGAACCTGAACTTTGGATGTGAGTGCATCTGCCTCTGTAGGAAACCGTAAGAATTATCTTCGGTCATATTGGTGTCTGATGAAAAAATGTGAAGAATGGTGAAAAAAAAATTTATTTAACATGGACTTATTGCCACCTAGATAATTTACCAGAAATCATATTAGGATATAATTTGTCATTGTTGTTTTTGTTATCCTTCAAATATATAGTTACATGAGATTCGAATGAGGAATGTTCAATCAGAAAAATTGGGGGGATCAAGTGTGAAGAGAAATAAATTTTGCAGCTACTTTATGTCTTTTTTTTTAATGTCAAAACAAGAGTTGACAGTTGTTCACACCAGGTTAATGATCTTTTTGTGTTCTCACACTGACAGCAAATATAACAAAATTGTCTTATTACTTTCTATGCGTTAAAAGCTTTTATGAGAGAGAGTCTTCATAGTAAGACATTTGGGGGGATGGAGTTCAAATAACTCTGTATCTAAGGGTATAAAGAAATAAAAGAGTTAATGAATATTAGCTTACATATTATTTTTTAGTTATTAGTGCTAAAGTTTTGACTAATACCAAAGGAAAAGTAATTGCTGTGCACCAAGTTATGTTTAGTGCTTCTTGTGCAAAAGAAAATCTCCAGAGATTCTCATGGGTTATTCTTTTCCTTGACATAAGGTGAACTCAGAGGGACTGGTCTGGTATATTATTTAATCATTTTCTCAAAAAATAATTCCCACTTGGCACTATAAGACTGTGTGCTCCTTCTTGTTCTCTTCTATTAGAATATAAGCTCTATGAGAACAGGATCTTTTTCTTCCTCTCACCTGTGTCTTATATTTGCAATAGTGACACAATAAAGTAGACAAAAAAGAGGTGACAAAATAGATAAAAACACCACTAAAATTCAAATACACCAAACTTCCTTTATTTCCAGTGATCAATATATGTACATTATTTTTTAAACATAGACTGGGAAAGCTGGGATGATTCTAGAAACATGATATTTATCACTGTTTTTGAGAATTTTTTTTATTTGTTAAAACATGTATTGCTAGGTGACTCTACATCTCCTTGTTTTAAAATATCATTTCTATAACTATATTCTATTCATCAGCTTGCATGCTTAAGTGAAATATTTCTTTGAAAGCATAATGACATAATGGAAAATAATTAGATTGCTTTTTTATATAAAATAGCATAATTCAATGAGACTATCCATACTCTATTAATACATTAATGTGAGTGATACTTTTGCCTAAAACTTTAAAAAAGTAAGTTGTTATATTAAGCAATTTTCAAATTACTTTGAGGAGAATTATTTTTCTTCTTATAAACCTATGCTTTCTCTTGAACATGCAGTATAGTTTATTTACTTGGAAGAATTCTTTAACAAATATTCTCAATGTACTTTGTAAATATCAGAAGTAGCATCATGGTATTGTGATTATCAATTCTTGTAAACTAGAAGATTTATGAACTATCACATTTATATTTTTTCAGTTCCTTGTTTTAAAATATTTATAAACATATCACCACTATTTTACACACACACACACACACACACACACACACACACACACACACACTCATGCGTAGAGTTAATGTGGTTAATAACTTGCAGATGGTTTATGTTAGTTCTGTGCTTATCTTTACAAACACCTGGAACCATTCTACTGAACTACTGAACCTTGGACAAGATAGGGATGAAATCCACTACTGAGTGATTTATTATAGTTTTCTTTTTAACCCTGTAGTAACTTGACATTTGGTATTGCAAATATGTATTTTATTGGTCTGCATTTGATGTTTGTGGTATCCCTGCCTGTTTTTGGCTATATAACCAATGAGTTATTAAAGACCCCTCAGTAAATGTGTGCTTTGGATTCCTGTAGACTAAGATAGCCATTTATCTTACTAACTTTTGCTTTATAATCCAGAGATAAAGCTGATCCTGTGAAAATGGAAGGGGGCCTTGGAAGCTCCTCCTTCATGTATGATATGATCTTCATATTTGCTTGTGTTTTATTTCTCCTGCCATATCATATCTTTTGTCTTTATTAACACCTATGTGTGTATACTTTGTGGAGTATCATAAATGGTTTCAATTTCTGGTCCTGCAATTGCCGTAGTTGGTACTGAGAAAAAAATATTTGGAAATGATTCTTTGCTGAGCAATTTCTATGACCATGAGTGCTTATTTGGGGAGAAAGATAAAGAGCAGGATGATGATTTGAAGCCAGCTTGACTGGTGAATCAAACTAGTGTGAAATGACTCAAGAGCTGCCACCATCAAGGAAACAAAAAGCACATCAATGGAATTTGGAAGTGAAGAATTCACTGCCACAGAAAATAGTTAAAGGATTTAATAAAATAAATTTTAAAAGAGGGAAGTAAGTCTATATCTATTCTTGGCTTTTTTTCATAAATTAAGAAAAGTAGATTTATTAAAGGAAAGATACGTTGTGGAAGGCACAACAGGCAGGACAACAGCAAGAGGTCTGCTGTCTGCTGCAGCTGTGTGTGAATGTGAAAGATCCTGAAGTTTCCAAGTCAGCTGAGCTATGAACAATAATCATATCTGCACAGGAAAGTAACATGCTGGCAAAAAGGGTGTGTGTGTGTGTGTGTGTGTGTGTGTGTGTGTGTGTGTGTGTGTATAACTTGATGTGACTCCCATCTGACTGAAATCACTAAAAAAAATAGAAGTTATGGGGCAACAGCAAATCAAGAGACAGTTGAAGCACAGATATTCATTTAAAGAGTCAAGTCATCAGCCTGTAATCCCGCGCTTTGGGAGGCTGAGGTGAGTGAATTGCCTGAGTCCACGGGTTCGAGACCTGCCTGCGCAACTTGGCGAGACCTCATCTCCACAATTAATCAAAAAAATCAGCCGGGCATGGTAGCGCGCGCCTGTAATTCCGGCTACTCAGAAGGCTGAGGCGGAAGGATCGCCGGATCCCAGCAGGTCGAGGCTGTGGTGGCCGGGAGCAGCCACTGCACCCCAGTCTGGGCGACGGAGTGAGACTCCTACTCAAAAACATAGAAATAAAAATAAATAAATAAAGAGTCAAGTCATGTTGTAGAGTGATGTAAACAATTATCTGGGGGAGCCACTGCTTAAAAACGGGTTTAACTCACTGGTGACGAAGGAACATTTTTCTTCATTGGATCCTGATGAATGGGAAGGAATGTTGAATCTCACTCAGGATCTTAAATTAACCACAACTTTAAAAAAAATGTGAATATACAAGCCAACCTCCAATTTGTTGATCTGTTTAATTTGCAGATATGTAAAACAAATTTTTAGAAGTGGGATTGTTCAACTTGTCCCTTGGATAATATGTACATAATGTTCTTGTGAGGCTACTGAGATGTTGAAAATTCAAGTAACGTTAGATTGATTATATGATAGAGAAGTTTCTCCTGACTTTGTACCAGATTGTTATTGATTGATGTTCCATCTTCTATTCCTTTTGTGACTGTTAGTGTAGTGAATGCAGGAAAATAAGAGGAGGGGGTGTCATCTTCTCACTAGCCCAACTCTCCTGAATAAGATTGAATAATGAAAATTTATCTGGATTATTCAGAAAGGAAGAAACAGTGAAACAGAAAAAAAATGCCTCGAGACTACTAAACTAAGTGAACATGTCTGAGTGTTTTAAGATGTGAAATAAGATAAGAGATATATATGACAACTAAGATTTTAATGATTACATAAGATTAAGTGATGTAGACACTCCAATAACACCTCAAATTCTTAAAGGACTGTGGCTGAATTTTCTTAATTTATCTTAATTTTGGTGAAGTTTAAAAACCTAATGATGGTTCAAGAGCTGACTTACAGTCCTTTTATTTTCAGTGCCAATTTAAACAATGCAAGGCGAGGAAGAGAATTGTGATTTGAGAGGAGGTCCAGGGGCTTTTCATGCAAACTTTGGTAGTTGAGACTAAAAAACAATTTGTGTTGATAGGAATATAATGACCTCAAGATATTGAGATATATTGATTGGAATTACTGGGTGCAAGTGCTGGATACATTTCAAAATTAAAAATGAAATTATGATAAAATAATGCCAATGTGAATATTTGAAAGTAAAGCTGTGACAGTAACAATCAGCGCACTCAGTGTCGTATCTTCCTATCTAAATACCATTTTGCAGTGAAAGGAAACAGGACCCCTTAGAAAAATGACTGTTTCTACAGCTGGGGTGGGAAAAATATAAGATGAGCCTGGAACATTTTGTATGATCAAAAAGTAAAAATTGGTCAGAGGGCTTGTCAAAGAGAAACAGGAGACAACTGGACAGAGCTGGAGCAATTTAAACAAAAAAGTAAATGATGCCATATTGATTTAAAACTCACAGTATAAAATGAACATTGATGAGTCTCTATTAATATAAATTAAAAGTTCTGTTAGTTAAGGAGATAATTAAGGACACAGATAAATCATCCTTTCAGAAGAATTCCATATAGTTTATGTAGATATGGTCTCTTCCAGAAAGTGAAACTTCATTCTTGACGCCAACCATTTTTTTTTTGGTTGTGGGTTAGAATTAGTGACTTACTTTAAAAAGAGTAGTAGAAATAGGGCAAGTAATACATTAACTAAATAATGAAGGTTAACATTATCAGTTATGTCAAATATATAATGCCCCACTCCCCTTTTTTGTGTGTTGGAGTCTCACTGTCGCCCAGGCTGTAGGGCTGAGGCACGCTCACGGCTATCCCCGCATTGACCTGCTGGGCTCCAGGGATCCTTCTTCCTCAGCCTTCCAAGTAGTCGAAACTACAGGTGCGCGCTACCACACTGGGACAATTTTTGATTTATTTTAATGCACTTTTTGATAAGATGGGTAAAAATGACCACTTCTGTGATGTCCATTGAAAAATCCATAACTCCAGTATAATCATAAGACAAAAAATGAGACAATCTCAGATATAGGGATATTCTACAGAGTACTTTATACTCTTCAAGAACGTCGATGTTGTGATAAACAAAGACTGAGAAACTGTCTCAGACCTGAGGAGAATTGGGAAACCTGGCAGCTAAATACAATGTACTAAGAAAACATTGCATAATGGAACAGGAAAAGGGCATTACTGGGGGAAAAATGGTGGAACTGAAATAATGTCTGAAGTTTGCTTAATAGCAAAGCACCAATGTGAGTTTATTTGTTCACTTGCCTTAGTTCTGACATCTTTAAAATAAATAAATAATAATAATAAACGAAAGGCCTTTACAGAAAAAAAAAGATGCTAACAATGGTGAAAACTGGGTGTCTTATATGCAGAAATTATTTTTACTATCCTTGCAAATTTTTTGTAAATCTAAAAGAAACAAAATAATATAGAACTCAAATACATGGAAGCAGAGTGCAGAACTGAAGTTACCAAGGGCAGGGAGTTGAAAGACATGAGGAGATGGAGGGCTAAGCATACAAAGTTATAGTTATGTGGGATAAACAAGTCAAAGATATGATGTACAGCACTGAGACGATAGTTAATAGTATTGTGTCATATGCAAAAAATTGCTGAGAGTAAATTTTTGATACTTTTACCACATGCATGAAATAACCATGTTCATTTACTTGACTGTAGTAATTATTTCACCATGTATATCAAAACATCATGTTGCACATTATAAATTTATACAGTTGCAAAAGCAAAACAAGTCAGGTTTATGATGGGAATATTATGAATGTTGTTTGTGGTGTTGTCTCTTCCTGATTATTTTATTGGAATATATGTGATATCTAAATGAAGCAAATTATTTTATTTAAATCATTAGTAAAAGAAATGTTGCTGGACATGGTGGCTCATGCTTATAACCCCAGCACTTTGGGAGGTGGAGGTGAGAGGCTTACCTGAGCCCGAGGGTTTGAGACCAGCCTGGGCAACTTAGCAAGTCCTTGTCTCTACAATAAATCAAAAAACTTAGCCAAGCCTCTAGCTCCAGTTACTTGGGAATTAGAGATGGATTACCTGAGCACAGCAGATTGGGACTGAGGTAGTTGTGAATGTGCCACTGCACTCCAGCCTCATCAACAGAGGATACTCTGACCGCCCCCCTCCAAAAAAATCAATGTCAAGTGTATCTATTACTTATCATGTTTTAGTAGGAATGTTAGATGGAAACCTTTAGAATAACCTACACTAAATCAAATGATCAGATAAGATATGATCATTTGGGAGCATGACCTATAAGAAGTGTTGATGATTTGAAAATAATAGTAGATTAGAGATGACTATGCAAAGTTGTGTCTCCGATATTGTCAGCCACACTGGGCATGGTGCTTACAATTGAAGCTATGCAACAAGTAAGTCAGACTGATGTTCTTATTCGACTGACATCTCCTTACTTACTGTATAATTAGACTAAAACAAGAATCAGTTTAGCATTACATGTCCCAGGCTCCAAATTGTTCACTTTGCTGAAACAAAAACTATTAGAGTCCCAGTTATTTTTATCTTAATTTGATTAAGACAAAAATATGCTGCTATTTGTTACGTTGATGACACAATTATGTTGACACCTGAACACAAAGATCAAACTAAGACTAAATTGGAAATGCTCATTAATCATATGGCAATCTGAGTTTGGGGGATGAATAACATAATACTATAAGATTAAGGTTTGGCACAAATAATGAAAAATGTTTAAATAAACTGAGATGAAGTCACTAGGGATATACATTAGACCACTAAAACAATTATCTTTTACATGAAAAATCACAGATGTTAATTGGTTTGTATTATGACAGAAGGAACCCTATATTGTCTCTGAGAATATTTTTTGTGAGGTAGTAAAAGAAAACAACCTCAACATAATTAAGACCGTATGTGAAAAACCCATAGCCGACTTTATACACAATGGTGAAACACTGAAAGCTTTTTCTAAAACAGGAAAAAGATAAAAATGACTGCTTTACCAATTCTGTTCAACATAGTACTGGAAATCCTAGTCAGAACAAGAAAAAACATCAAAAGAGCTACTCAGATTGCTAAGGATAAAGTAAAGTTATCTCTGTTCATAGATGACATAATCTTATCCAGAGAAAATTTTAGAGTTCATTTTAAAAATTGTTAAAACTAATAAGCAAATTCAACAAAAGTGCAAAACACAATACCAACACAGAAAATTAGTTGTAGTTGCTGCATACCAAAAGTAATAATTCAACAAGAAAATTTTTAAAAATCCATTTATGATATCATTGAAAAGAATAATAAATATTTAGAAATAAATTTATTATGAAGATTGAAACTTGCTACACTGAGAACTACAAAAAAGTTGTTACATTAAAAAAAAAAGAAATAAGCCGGGCTCAGTGACTCAGCCTGTAATCCCGTGCCTTTGGGAGGCTGAGGTGAGTGGATTGCCTGAGCCCGCGGGTTCGAGACCTGCCTGGGTAGCGAGACCTCATTTCTACAATAAATAAAAAAAAAATCAGCTGGGCGTGGTAGCGCATGCCTGTAATTCCAGCTACTTGGAAGGCTGAGGTAGAATGATCGCGGAGCCCAGCAGATTGAGGCTGCGGTGGCCAGGAGCGGCCACTGCACTCCAGTCTGGGCGACAGAGTGAGATTCCAACTCAAAAAAAAGAAAGAAGGAAAAAAAGAAAGAAAGAAAGAAAGAAAGAAAGAAAGAAAGAAAGAAAGAAAGAAAGAAAGAAAGAAAGAAAGAAAGAAAGAAAAAGAAAGAAAGAAAGAAAGAAAGAAAGAAAGAGAAAGAAAGAAATGGTAAGTCATCCCATGTCATGGACTGGAAGATTTAATATTGATTGGTAAAATTTCAGTAATACCATAAGTGATCTGTAGAAGCTGGACAATCTTAATAAAAATCACCACAACCCCCCCCCCCTTTTTCCCCAGAAATAGCATAATCCACCTAAAATTTATATGGAATCTCCTGGAACCCCAAAGAGACCAAATATTCTTTAAAAGGAAGAGCAAACCTGGAGGGCTTACATGTTCTGATTCTAAAACTTATTACAAAACCACAGTAATCAAAAACAATGTGATACTGGCATAACAACAGACGTTTATACCAAGGGAATATAATAGAGAGGGTTGAAATAAACTTTACATATATGGTCAAATGATTTTTGACAAGGATACCAGGACGGTACAATGGGAAAAGAACAGTCCTTTCAACAATTAGTGCTGGAAAAAATTGGATGTCCAAATGTAAAAATCAATGGATTTGGACCCTTACCTTATACTTTATACAAAAATTAAGTAAAAAATAATCAAATATCTAAATATAAGAGCCAAAACCATGCACCTTTAAAAAAAATAGGGAAACAATTTTATGACTTTGGATTTTAAAATATTTTCTTGGCTATAATACTAAAAGCAGAGGCAACAAAAGAAAAATAGATGAGTGAACTTCATAAAAAGTTTTAAAAAGTGGATATCAAAGGATATAATCACTGAAATGAAAAAGCAACCATGAAATGGAATAATTTATTTGCAAATTATATATCTGATAATAGGTTAATATAGAGTCTTTGATGTACTGAGTATATAAAGAATTCCTACAGCTTAATAACAGCAAAATGCAAACAATTCAATCAAAAAATTAGCAAAAGACTGAAATAGACATTTACTTCTAGAAAACGTATACAATGACCAATAAGCACATTATTAAAAAATCAATGTTATATCACAAATTATAGGGGGAATACAAATTAAAATCACAATATCACTTCACTTTCATTAGGATGACTATTATCAAAACATAAGAAATACAAGTATAGCTGGGCACAGTGGTTTAAACCTGCAATCCCAGCACTTTGGAGGCCGAGGCAAGAGAATTGCCTGAGCTCAGGTGTTCGAGATCAGCCAGGGCAAATTGGTAAGACCTCGTCTCTACAATAAATCAAAAAAGTAGCTGGACATGGTGGCTCATGTCTGTGGTTCCAGCTACTTGAAAGGCTGAGGTGAAAGTATCTCCAAAGCCCAGCAGGTCAAGGCTGCAGTGGCCATGAGCATGCTATTGCACTCCAGCATGGGTGACAGAGTGAGACTCTGACGCCCCCCAAATAAATAAATATCTATGGATACATAGAAAATCGAAACCTTATGTGTTGCTTGTGAAAATTTTAATCTTCTTTGATAAATGGTATGATAATTTACAAGAAAAATGAAAATGGAATTATCATGTGATTCAGTTATTTCACTTCTATGTATGTACCCAAAGAAAATGAAAGCAAATGCTTGAACAGATTTGTACATCCATTTTAGTAGCAACATTATTCACAACAAACAAAAGGTAGAGGCAATCCAATTGGTGACCCATAGATGAATGTATGAACAAAATATGATGTATATATAAAATAGAAAATTAATCATCCTTACAAAAGAATGGAAATATGGACACACGCAACAACATTGACGAACCTTGAAGACATTATAGTAAGTGAAATCGTCTTATTACAAAAGGACAAATAAGATATGACTCCTCTTATGTGAGACTCCTAGAGTAATCAAACTTATATGAACATAAAGTAAAATGATAGTTGCCAGGGGCTGGACGAAGAGAGGAATGAAAAATTAGTGTTTGTTGGGTACAGAGTTTCAGTTTGGGAAGATCAAAACATATTGGATGTGGATGGTGATGATGGCTGCAGAACACTTCAAATGTATTGAATGCCACGTAACTATAACTTAAAAAAGAATAGGGCTATAAACTTCATGCTATGTATATTTTATCACAATATAAAAAATACAAAAGTAAGAATCACTGGAGGTAACCACTGTGCACATGAGCTAGTGATATCTAGGTCCTACATTAAGTCTTTCCAAGGAGTTATTTAATATCTTAATTCCATGGACAACAATATGTTTGGTTAGTAGATGATACCAAAAGGCAACTTAAATTATAGATAGTAATACAATGGTCAGGGACAACACTGGATCTGAAAGGCAGTCATATTACTTCATTTTGATGTCTAAACACTGACAGAATGAGAAAAAAAGTAAGTATTCTTACAAGCTAGAATTATGAGCAGCATAGCTAAATGATAATAAAAATATGTGGTATGGATTTATGTTGATCCTTGGTTTATAGCCAATGATTGACTGTACAATCAAGAAATTGTAATTTACATTACTTAAAAATGAAAGAAGTTCTTATATGTGGTGCTATGTTATGCAAACTCCATGGACATAAAAAGGGGACATTAGGGCAGGACTTATTGATGCTCATATGATAAACTCTTCTAAACTTAGAATAGAGCTGGAATCAACATATCATACTCTAACCTGTTCCATGGAGGTAATTTCTTGTATACTTAAGATAAGTAGATGAGAAGTCACAGGGACATTTGATAATGTAATGATATATGAGAAGAAATCATATTTCACTCACTCTCTGAATCTACAGATTTAATAAAAAAATGTACTTTCAACAAAATCTGTGGACCTCATAGAAGGAAAATCATTCCAACATCCTTGTCATGTCTGAGTCTGACACTGCTACTTACACTGTCTTTTCAACATTTAAAAAAACTTTTTAGTATGTCTTGTATCTTTTCTTGATAGCTGGACATAATTTGTCAAGTAAAAGAAATTGCTTTAAATAGGCCTTCAGTAATGGGATGATGTGTTGAGCAAGAACTGTTCTATAATCCCATGAGTAGGTTTCAGTCTTTCAGCACACCTGTAACTCTGCACTGTGAAATTCACATGTGCTTCTTAGTTCATTGTTGGTCGTATGCCATGACAATAGATATAAATGTAACAACCTGAATTCCTAAGGAGTGATGGAGTGAGTTGTTTTTTTCTCTTCACCTGTCTAAGGTAGAATTCAATGTTTCAGTCTCTTAAAACCTAACAGACTGGTGAATAAGACAAATCTATGAAGTTATACAAACCTACTCCAAATAACTGGAATAGGACAAAGGGGAGAACATTGGCCAAATTCATATTGTGCTGCTTTATGGGTTAGTACTCCCAAGAAACAGTAGGGGAGCGAAGAAGTAGAGATGAAATGCAGTGATAAATGAAAATGAGAGGGAAATGATTGCTGAAGGAAAGAGGGTCAATCAAAGCATAACACACAAAGGTAAAACTAGTATTTCTTTCATGCTTTTTTATAGTTTGAAAGCAGAAAAATAGTATTGTCCCTTAGCTACACTCTTAGATGCCAACAAGAATAAAGCTATTTGCTTTCTAAAATTATTACCATTACTGAAAAGTGAGGAGATAAATTAGAAACCAGAAAACCTCAGAAATATTTAAGCCAGTTTAGTAATGTGGAATTATGTCAATATTGCAATATGGTTTGTCTCAAAGTTTATGGGTTATATCTATTGTAAGGAAACCTCCTAGGAGGAACATGAAATAATTTTTGACACCAGAATAATCACAGTGGGATTTATGCAATATTAGAACCACTGATTACTATATAGTTACTAATAAGTGGTAACTTTTTGAGAAAAGTTTCCAGTTATGATTAGTGAAGATTGTTAGACACATGCCCTGATTGTCTTAGAATAATGTAGGTAATACCTACAGGTCTTGTTTATATACATATATGTACATATCTATCTATTTATCTATGTATCTGTCTATCTATCTATGACCAATATGCAAAATGTTTGGCATATCAAAGAGTGATCTGTGCCTGAGTAACATGGCAGGATTGTGTACCCATAATTGAAAGCCTTGAAATTTATCTAATCAAGGCAGTCATGGAAAGTGCTTTGGTGCATTCACACTTAAGTACATTTAGATTTTATTTGACTCAAATACCTTTTTGTTAGGAAACTCAACATTTGTTTGATATAAGATATATTTCCAAATTAAACAGAAAATGAGTACGTAGCAAGAGAAACATAAATAAACCAACATTGGTCAAAACAGCTTAAGAGAACCTGGCACTCGCTTAGGGCACATAAAACAAGCCAGAATTGTTTTCATTTTAGAAAATCCATTGAGGAAAAAGCATGTACTTGGATAGACTTTCTAAAAGTGATGTTATTTTAAAAGGGACATTAGAGAATAATTGCCTGGTAATAATTATGATAATGATTACCTGGAATGACAATTAGAGTTAGAAACATGAGTACAACAAACTCAACAAATTAGTAGACAATATGTTAGAAGATAGAGGTGGAAGAGATTGTCCTAACTCAACAGGGATATTAAGTATGTTCAATCCATTACAACTGTAATTAGCCTGAAGAAAACGTTCCAGGATATTGAAGGTTGGCAGCTGGGCCACAAGGTAAACTATAATTAAAGTCTTGCATAAACTATGGTTCCCCTAGATATGACACCTTACAAATGAAGAACACAACTTATATAGATGTTCTTTGGCAGTTGAGAACTCTTATGTAAATAAAAATAAGACATATTCAAGTATACAATTGGTGAATATAAAAAATTTATTAAATTTCACTGGCATTATTTCCTTTGGAACAAAGTGAAAAAAACTAACAGAAAAAAATTACTGCAAATCCTTATCAGTACAACGTCTATGTGAAGGAAGTATTATAGCAATGTCCACAGAAGTCATGGCACTTGGAAATTACTGATGTTTATTTCTTGATATGTAACTCCTCTCTATGTTAACATTTGATATATGGATAAAAGACAATTTTGGGGGAAGAGATAGAAATTTCTACTTTAATTTAATTGTTCTTTTTGTAATAAGATTAATAAGATACAAATTTGCTGTTTTGTGTAATATTTGTAATAAAGCTAACTTGGTTACAAATTACAAAACAAAAAAAGTTGATAACAACAAAAGACAAGTAAGTATTCATATGACTCAGCCGTTAAAAGCATTATGCCCACAAAACTTTTTATGTGCAGTCATAGGAAAATTATTCATAGGAAATCTATTTATAATATCTTAAAGTACAAACAAACCAAAATGCCCATCAACTTATCAGATGTTTAATGAATAAAAAAAGTGGTGTATTTATTTATTTATTTTATTTTAGAGTTGGAGTCTCACTCTGTCACCCAGACTGGAGTGCAGTGGCCGCTCCCGGCCACCGCAGCCTCACCTGCTGGGCTCCGGCGATTCTTCTGCCTCAGCCTTCCGAGTGGCCAGAATTACAGGCATGCGTTCCCACACCCGGCTGATTTTTTGATTTATTGTAGAGATGAGGTCTCGCTGCCCAGGCGGGTCTCGAACCCGCAGGCTCAGGCAATCCACTCATCTCAGCCTCCCAAAGGCGCGGGATTACAGGCTGAGCCACCGAGCCCAGCTTGGCTAAGTGGTGTATTTATATAATAAAATATTATTTGTCAATAAGAATAATGAACTTCTGATATGTAGTATAGCAATGAAGTTGAAAACACTGCTAAATCTAAAAAAAAACCCAGGAATTTAGCAATATATTCTTTGATTTTATTTTTATGAAATGTCTAGTATAGGAAATTCAGAGGTACAGAAAGTAGATTTACAGTTGCTATAGTTTGGGAGAAGGTGTTAATTAGGATTGACTGCTAAATAGAACAGAATTTTTGTTATAAAATGATGAAAATATTCTATAATTAGATAGGGACAATGGTTGAAGAATCTGTGAATATACTAAAAGCCAGTGAATTGTACACTTAAAAATAATCAATTTTATGGCTTGTTAATTATATCTTAATAAAGCTGTCATAAAACACAAGATTTACACAGTATCTTAATATTGCTTTCCTGCTTGGGGTATGGAAATTAGTTGTTTTATATAAAATATTGGTATTTTAAATGTTATAATATTTGCATTTTTATTTTAGACTTAATTCATAAATAGGATGTTTAAATGTTTCTGTTCTAATTTTAAGTATGGCAAATATTAATAGCTCATATACACATCTCTCATTTGACTTCCTCACTAATTTTGAAGCGTGTGAAGGGAATTTCTGCATTTAAATATTTTGAGAACCATGTGTTCTCTTTATCAGGGTGTCTGTTCTCAACTTGTGTGGAAGAGATTAGGACAAGCAGCATATCTTCTTGAAGCATTCCCCAGTAGGAAAGAAATAGATCACTTGAGATGCTTGATTCCTTCCTTCTCGACTATTTAAAAAGCCTTGACTCAGTAATCAGAGAAACATTTTACTGATGACTTTTTTGCATTGCACTTTATAACACTTTGGCATACCACAATTCTCTCACACACTATTTGGTTCCATTTTCCTCACCTCTCTCTGAGTGCTCTGCATTCCCAGAGCACTACTGAAAACACTGTGGGAAGTAATAAGACAGCACAGAATAAGAGAATCTATCCTTCAGGAATAGAAAATCAACTAGGAAGAGAAGTTTAACACACAGTTATGATGCAGTTCAAATATTTAGTTCCATGTGATTATATGATTAATTGAAAAAATGAGTGTCACTGAATTTTATAGACGGGGGAAATGTTATTTTGCACGTCTGGATAGTATTTCATTCATGGAGGAGCTAATACAAGGGAAATAGGAGAAAGTATATGAAGCGTGTATGAGAAGTGGAGTGGAATATAACGACTTCCATTTTGGATCTATGTAGGTGGTTATGCCTTATTGAATCCTAGTAGAGAACTTGAGAGGACAATGGATAACTCACCCAAAGCTCAAGAGATAAACTTAGTCTGAGAGTATTAAATTGTGGATTATATTTGTTGGTGAAAGTTTTAGAAGAGAAAGAAAGGAAAACCAAGATTAGAAGCAAACAAAAGTATGAATCTTGCTAACCACCAAAATGTTAATAATGAGCAGATGACGATGAACCTGCAAGTACACAAATGACTGGGCAGAGAGAGGTGGGAGCAGGAAAGCAGTGGGAGTTGAAAGGGCGAATTGTTGTGCAATCCTGTGGTATAGAATTTCAAAAAGAAAGAAATTGTCAACAGTAGCAAAGGTTGCAGCAAGACAAAGTAAAATAAGAATAGATAATTAACAAGAAATTTGTGAATCAAGAATTCACTATTGAACTAGGAGAGAAAAAATACAAGTAGTATAAAAAAGAAAGAAATGCCCTGCTCTGCATTGAGTAGTCAGTATAAGGGGAGGAACTGGAACCTGTAAAAATATACTAATATTTCAAGAAACACAAGTAGAGATGGTAAATATAAGTCAGCAATATTATGATATCTTTTAAAAAAATTTTAACATGAGAAAGACTTGAAGGAAAAAAGCCATAAACTTGAAGAAATTAGAGCTACAATATAGGGTAAAAAAGAGAAAATGATGAAGGGAGAAACTTGAAGAAGATTGAGGAGATAAAGTATAGTGTATATTTGGTAAAAGACAAACCTGGAGCAGAATGGAGACTTTTTCTTCAGTGAGATAAAAAGCGAGTATGTAAGAATATTGTGATCCATGCAAAGCTGTTTTAGGGAGATAGAAGCATAAAAAGACAGAAGTTCTGTAATGGAGTATGTTAATAAATAGTGTCCAATTCCAGTGCCCATAATACTTTGATAGCTACAAAACAGAATAAAATGTATATAAATTAATAGCCTCCTAAAATATGAAGTTCAGAAGAAAAATATAAACAGGCATATGTAAATAATTTGATGTTAATTAGACTATTAGTCTCCTTAAGCACAATCTCACATACACAAGAACATATTTACATAAATATATTAAAATTTTTAATGGTAATTAAATTGTATACAAAAAGTTGATTTAAATGTATACCTCATGCAGTCTTAAAATAAAAAGTTTCAAAATGTGTTATATATTGTATTCCAGTTTGTTACTCATTTATTTAGGTTTAAATTTGTATTACTTTTATTGCTAATGTTTAATGTCATTATTCCAGATAAATATTAAATAAAAGTCTAATATATTGCAAAATATCTATTAATGATATGCAACATTAGATACTAATTTTTTCAGTGTGTGTATGCATATTTTTTCAAGAATTGAATTCATAATTCTTAAGAAAATTTTTTTCCATTTTTTTCTTTTGTGGGCACCAGATCTCAGTGTGTTGTCCAGGCTGGTCTTTAATATCTAGGTTCAAGCAATCTTTCTGCATCAGTCTCCAAAAATACTGGGATTACAAGTGTGAGCCACTGCACCTGTCCGGAAAAAAATTCAGCATTTAAAATATGTGATGATTCAAATTTAGCCTGGATATGTTTGTTTATAGATCTAAATTCAAATGCACTCAATTTCTCCAGGTCATCGATGATCAAGTTAGGTAAATTTATGAGTTTTGAAAATTAATATTATATAATTTATTTGTGAATTAGATCTCTAATAAGTTCAAGAAATAAAATGTATTAGGGGAGCTGAGAAGTATGGCTGTTTTGAAATGCTCCAAAGTAGTAGTAACATAAAACAATATTTACAAATACAAGTTACTTTGCATATTTTGACCTGTCAAAACTGTCAAACTATGGGATTTGAAGCATTCACAAACAGTGAGTTCGTTCTCAATAAACGGATGCAATGTGTTTTATATCCCAGGGATATATGAATTTAGAATTGAGATTATTCTTTTATAATATTAATACTCCAAAGCAATAAGTATGTGTTTTGCAATATTGAGCAAAAGAAGAGTGAACCTATTTGCATTTGATTCTTGTGATACCACACTATATACTGAAGGTTTCTATATTTATTCCAAAGATTCCAAAATATTTATAAATAAGAGCCCCTACTATATGCCAGACAATATGCTAAATGTTGGAAATACAATGAAGAATAGTTAAGCGAGATATTCCAAATATTGTGGGTGTATATTATACTTTTTCTATCTAAGTTATCTAATAAGATTTTGTTTGTTTGTACTAAATGTTAACGCCTTCTTCCTCTAAACAACTATTGGTTCAATTACATGAATCATTTTTCCTGTTTACTATTCTAGTCTAATAAAAAATATAATGGTATTTTATTAGGAAAAAAGTAGAAGCACTCATGTTTGAATTATATTTAATTATTAATACAATCTGATATGAATAAAATGAATACTTTCTACATCAAAGTTACCAACCCCTCTATTATCTTAAAAATATAGCTCAATCGTTAAAAATATTATTCAATAAGTTATCTCTGTGCAAAGTTTTAAGCCATCATTCTATACTTCCAAAGAGTCCTAAATATCAGTTTCAAAGTATGTATATTTATGAGGTCAACTATATTAGTCTGCATTGGAATTCACTGAAATTTCTATGAGAAATTTTGTCTTTATTATACTTTTTGGCCTGTATAAAAACCATTGCCTGTGTTATAATTAATGTCATATTTTTATAAGAAAACAGTCGGGTGAGGGTTGGGAAGATGGCAGCTGAGCCAGTCAGACTATGCAAGTCCCCATGTGAGTGAGTGTATGGAAAATGTTGTTTATATGCTAATGAGTGGGATGTGAGTGGCTGATTGAGTGAGGGCTAGTGAGCTAGCAGCCAGGGCTCTCCTAATGTAGTGGCTGGTGCTGTAGTTGCTTGACTTGGACCCTAGCAATTCCTGGGTCACAGAAGTCAAGTGCCATTTTTAAAAAATCAACAAAACCAGTCTAGTTCGGTGGCTCAGCCTGTAATCCCCCACCTTTGGGAGGCTGAGGTGAGTGGATTGCCTGAGCCCACAGGTTCGAGACCCGCCTGGGCAGCGAGACCTCATCCCTACAATAAATCAAAAAATCAGCCTGGCGTGGCAACGCATGCCTGTAATTCCGGCTACTCGGAAGGCTGAGGCGGAAGGATCGCCAGAGCCCGGCAGGCGAGGCTGCGGTGGCCAGGAGCGGCCACTGCACTCCAGTCTGGGTGACAGAGTGAGACGCCAACTCAAAAAAAACAACAACAAAAAATCAGCAAAACCCTTCCTGGGAAGAAGATGATAGGAGAAACTGACTAAGTGGGCCTCGTGAGCAAGCGGCTGGGGTTTTCCTGGTGAAGAAGCTGGTGCTGCAGCTGCTCTGATTGGTTCCTAGCACCTCTCAGGCTGAGGAAGCTGAATGTCATTTTTTTTAATGGACAAAAGTTTTCCTGCAAAGAAGTGGTGGGGAAAGAGTACTGTCTCCAAGTTCTGTCTCACCACTGCAGCAGGAGAGACTGCCAGATCCAGTCTTGGCCTCACCACTGCAGCACTTGGCTAGACACTGGCTGAAAGGGTTGCGAAGGGAGTCCAGAGGCAGAGTCCCACTGGTGAAGACAAAAGAGGCACCCTGCCACCATCTTCAATGAGGCAGGTAAGTGCTCTGTTTATTCACCACAGAACAACAGACCTGATCTCTGTGACTGGCAGATCAACTACTCAGGGGTTGAGCATGATCCAGAGGAAATATCCTGAAAGCACAAATTTTGGAGCAACCTGATGAGTGTTGAGTCTCATGCACCCCATCTCCCTCCCTGATCCAACCAAGGGACAAAGGGTGTGGCCAGAAAAAAATAGGAAGAACTCCAAAGAGATCAGTGGAGAGTCCAGGGCTGACCCCACTCCCATCCTCACCAACAATTCTTTGAACATCAGATCCACACAGCTGTGGCACTACAGAGAGGGACAAACCCAGATGGAGCCTGGGTGTCAGTTACTACAGGAGAACTCCATTCCAGGATAGGCCTGGCTGGGGCTTTCCCTGCAAGTACGTACCTGGGGAAGAGATAATACCACACCTCCCCACCATAGGGCATCTCTCTGATGATATGAAAGTGGGAGGGGAGGTCTACAGCCCAACCCACCTCCCCACGGACCCCTCTCCTTCCCTGCTCTGAACACTGGGGAGAGAGTGAAAGAGGTGGAAGCTCTGCAAGAGATAGTAGAGCAGATGAGCGGGATAATTACAAAACCTGCCACAAGAAGGCAGGCTATTCTTTCTTAATTCTAAATTTTTAAATTTTTTTTCAATTTTAAAAAATTCTCTGCTTGTTTGTTAGTTCATCTATTTTTAAAAAAATAATATTCTTTTGTGCATGAATGTGTATGTAAGGTTAGATCTGTATACTCCCCTTTGTTTCTTTCCTTTCTTTTATTTTTCTTTCTTCTGTTTTCGTTTTCTGTTTATGTGTGTATGTGAATGGTTGAGTGTTGATCTTTCAGTTTTTCTGTTGTTTCTGATTTGTTTTTGATCTGTGTTCTTCTATTTTTAATATTTGTTTTCATAATTTAAGGTGTGTGTGATACATGTGTGAGGGTTCAATCTGAATTCCTTTGTTTTTTCCAGTCTTTCTCTTTTTCTTCTCCATTCATTTTGTGCTAGGCATGGTGTGTACATTTAGTTTTCCTGACTTTTTTTGTTGTTGTTTATCATTTTGTTTTACTTTGTTATTATTCCAGTTTGTTTGGGAGGGTGTGTATGTCTGTGTGGGTGTGTTTCAATTGTTGTTGCTTTGGTTTCTGCTTTCATTATTCTCTGTCTGTTGTTTGTTTTTTATTTTTTCAAAATTCTTGTCCATCTTATTTCATTCATTCTTTTCTCTGTTCTCCTCATTGCTGCCACTATATCTTGGACTCAAGGGGTACACACATGTACCCATTGCATCACCATATAGAGTGGTGGTTGGGGGTGGGTCTCAGGAAACTCATGCCACAATCAGAGAACATTGTGATTTGAAAATAGTTTCTGAGTCCTAGCTGTCCATTCCCTACCTTATTTGACTTTCAAAGCTACAAGAGACAGCAAAGCTTTCCACACACACTCTTGTTTCAAAATATAAAAAAATTCAAAGCCTGAATCAGGGAAGAAGAGAGGGATGAGCAATCATCAGAAGTGAAAGTCTCTCCCACTGACACTGAATAATGGAACTAAAGAGAAAAAGAAGAGATCTGTCACAAATGAGGGAAAACCAGCTGAAGAACACAGATATTTTAACGTGTAAGAAAGAAAAAACACCCGAAAAGTCAGACCTCAGAGTCCAAACAAAAGAAGCCACCAACAACTGACCCCAAACCATGACAGGGATTAGGGAATGGATGATAAGAGTATTTTAAGACTCAGGAAAGACAAGATGAAATACTGAAATGACTTGTAACAGAGATTTTGGCAATAAAAAACTTCATTCAGGAAATAAATAACAAGATTACAAGCATAGAAAGTAGAATTAATCTAGCTGAAGTAATAATCTCAGAACTTAAAGACTAGAACTTGAAATTAACGCTATTTGTAAAAAACATAGAAAACTCAGGAAGAAAGAACAATGTCTACAAGAGATGTGCAATTATATCAATAGGCTGAACTTATGAATGATTGATATCCCAAAAGAAGAAAAGGAAAAGGAGTACATCTTGGAGCAAGCATTCCAGAAGGTAATCCAAGAAAAGTTTCCCCATCTCACCAGAGATGTGACCAGCCAAGCACAAGAGACACAGAGAACCCCCACAAGACATCAAATGAGAAGACCAACCCCTAGACACATAGTAATTTACCTACACAAAGTAGGCACAAAAGAAAAATCCTAAAGGCAACAAGAGAGGAAGGTCAGACTACCTACTAGGGAAAACCAATCCGAATAGCAGCAAACCTATCAGCAGAAACACTACAAGCAAGAAGCAACTGGAATCCTATATTCAAAGTTCCCAAAGATAAAGAATTTCAACCAAGAATTTCCTGCCCAGCCAGGCTCAGCATAATCATTGATGGAGAATTAAAATCCTTCCCAGACATCCAATCCCTAAGAGATTAAGCAGCTTCCAGACCAGCTCTACAGGAGGCCCTTAAAAAGGTAATAAGTACAGAAGAAAGAAGAAAAAAAGAATGAACACACACTTCCCAAAAGAACAGCAAGGCACAGAATCAACAGAGAATACATCGCAACAGCAAACCAGAAAACACACACATAAATCAACCTCAAAGCCAAAAGAAAACAAAGACAAAACTTTATAAGAACTGTATGACAACAATAAACAATCACATTTCAATTATCAGGCTGAATGTGAATGGACTAAGTATACCACTGAAAAGACATAGAATGACAAACTGGGTAAGAAACCAAGACCCAATTATTTGCCTCATCCAGGAAACTCATCTCACCATAAGGGAGGCATACAGATTCAAAGTTAAAGGATGGAACATGAATTCCCAGGCAAATGTATCACAAAAGAAGGCAGAAGTCATAATCTTAATATCAAGCAAAGCAACCATTAACCTATCAAAAAATTTAAAATGATACTAAAGTCACAATATAATGATAAAAGATTCAATTATTCGATAAGAAATATTCATCCTAAGCATATATGCCCTCAACACAGGAACCCCAGCATTTATAAAGCAACTACTAAGTAAGCTGCAAAAAGATAAAGAATCTAACACTTTTATAGCAGGGGACTTGAATACCCTACTAAAAGCCCTAGATAGATCAATGAGACAAAACATCAACAAGGAGATCCAGAACCAAAATTTGACAGTCAACCAAATGAACTTGATAGATACCTACAGAATATTCCACCCAACAACCACAGAATATACATTCAACTCATCAACACATGGAATGTACTTCCAGATCAATCACAGTCTTGGCCATAAATCAAGCATAAACAAATTCCACAAAGTTGAAATATTTCCATGCACCTTCTCAGATCACGGTTGAATAAAAATAAATATCGACACCAACAAAATTTCCCCAAGCCCACAAAGACATGGACACTAAACAGTATGTTGCTGAACAACTGCTGGGTCAACACTGAAATAAAGGCAGAAATTAAAAGATTCCTGGAAAAAAAATAAATGAATGAACATCTTACCAAAACCTCTGAGATGCCATGAAAACAGTTCTAACAGGGGAATTTATATCTCTGTGAGCACACATCAAGAAAATGGAAAGATCACATATGAGGGCCTAACAAATCAGTAAGGAAGCTATAAAGAGAAGACCACCAAAACCCCTAACTTTAGCAGAAAATTCCAAATCACAAAAATAATAGCCCAAATGCAGGACATAGAAGACAAAAATATCATAGAAAACATCAACAAAGCAAAAGACTGATTCTTTGAAAGAATTAACAAGATTGAAAGACCCTTAGCCAGAATGACCAAGAAAACAGAGAAAAAGCCCAAATAAGCACAATCAGAAATGCAAAAGATCAAATCACAAATGGCCACAAAGAAATACAAAAGATTATCAGAGATTACTGTGTGATAACTTAAATGAAATGGAGGACTTTCTGACATCACACAACCTCCCCAGGTTGAAACAATAAGAAATGAAGACACTAAACAGACCAACCATAACCCAGGAAATTGACCCTGTCATACGAAAACTACCTACAAGAAAAAAAAATGCCCTTGGCCCAAATAACTGTCCAGCAGAATTTTGCAAAACACAAAGAGGAGCTAAACCATTCCTTTTGAAAGTATTCCAGGCAATTGAGAAAGATGGAATTCTCCCCAAATCATTTTATGACGACAACATCACACTGATACCCAAACTGGGTAAAGATCCAACAACAACAAAAAAAGAGAACTACAGGTCAATATGCCTTATGAACATAGATGCAAAAATTCTCAGCAATAATCTAGCAAATCAGATTCAAAAACACATCTCAAAAATTATACTGGAACCAACTATGCTGGACTGGTTAAAAAATATGGTATATATACACGATGAAATATTATGCAGCCATAAAGAAGGACAAACATTTTGACTTTGTAGCAGCTTGTATGGTTTTGAGTCTATCAAACTCAGTGATCTGTCAGAGAAACAAAGAATAGAGTACCATATGTTCTCACTCATCAGCGGACCTTGAACAATTATCATAATACTAGAAGAAAAGGATAGGCAGTAGTGAGAAACTTCAGGGGAGCAGGGCTATGACTGGCAGTTGAGGGGTACTGCCAGGGGAGGGAGGGGCACACCTCATCAACAAGGGTACCTGCATAATGAACATTTGTATTCCTAACTTTGAATTGTATCCCATATCTTTAAAATAAAAAAAAAGAAACATATAAATAATTTCAAAAATCAAGAGGACACAGTTATGAATTTTATTATATTCTAAGCTGAAAAAGTAATTTTACATTCTTTTCCAATTTGCATTTCTGTCAATGTGAAGGAATTACTAAAGGTTCAATGATTTAGCTAAATTCATCTTAACAAGAGGAAAATTCAACAAGTATACCTCCTCTAATTTCAGGTTACAGTTTTTGTGAAACGTAACAATTGTTTACTCATTTCATCTTTTTTCTAATCATATTAAGCTTTTATTGGGTTATTAAATTATTGTACTGTTTATGTATTAAAGACAATAAGAAGTGTAACTAGTAGTTCTTAAAGTTAAGTAGCTAACAGTCTTTGTGGAAAATATTTTAAATGCCTCTCAAATTTCAATATCAATAAATGTTATACCGTGGTACTTGTTAAAATGCAAATCACTGGGGAACTTTGCTGACAAGCTGCATCAAAAATATTAGATGAGAGAGTTCTGCATTGTTTTTGCATACAACCTTATTTTGATTTAGGCCAAATGTGTTAATGTTATGTAGAAATCTTCATTTACATTATATGGAATTCTAAAAACCCTTATAGACACTCTGACTAGATTAAATTGAAATATTGAGCTTTGCTTTAATGCGATAAGACTTTCTCTACAGATATTTCATTGATCACTGGAGGAACTCACTCTGGGACATATGTAAAGTCAAAATCTCTTGATTATGCTGCTTATAGTATATACCAAACACTTTTTCCCGAGCACAATGGAACATATATCTGAAACAAATTAATTTGCTCAACATGAATAAAGCATATATTGATGTGGTTCTGATACATAGACGCTTGCTGACAAATAACGTGAAATTCACTTTTGTATTTTAAAATAAATGGTCACATAAATAAACGACCTTCATTTTGTCTTTTCCTAATTTTGTATTATAAATGCAAATATTTGGAGAATGCTTGATATTTATTTATTTATTTATTTAATTTTGTTTTTTTTGAGTTGGAGTCTCACTCTGTCGCCCAGACTGGAGTGCAGTGGCCGTTCCCGGCCACGGCAACCTCGACCTGCTGGGCTCCAGTGATCCTTCTGCCTCAGCCTTCCGAGTAGCCGGAATTGCAGGCATGCGCTACCATGCCCAGCTAATTTTTTTTGATTTATTGTAGAGATGAGGTCTCGCTGCCCAGGTGGGTCTCGAACCCGCGGGTTCAGGCAATTCACTCACCTCAGCCTCCAAAAAGCGCGGGATTACAGGCTGAGCCACTGAGCCCGGCTCCCTGATATTTATTATTTTTAAATTTATTTTCACAATACAATTTGTGAAAGTGATTCAGTTACCACATCAATTTAAATGCTTGAATCTTTATGCCCTAAAGCTAATAGATGTCGACCATATATTCGGTAAGAATAGCAGTTTGCTATTTTTGCTTTATAACCTTCTAAAAGATGGTGAGTATAATTAAACAAGTTTAAGAAATTCTGACATCTGTAATTGAAGCTAATTTAGAAAGAGAGATCTTTGAATTTGAAGTCAAAGTAACTAGGTCACAGTTTTGCCTTGTTTCCTTCCAGATTATACTTGTGGGCAAGTCACTCAAGCCTATTCTTTAATCATTCATCAAAAACATATATGCACATATACTTGTATGAATATAGAAAGCTTAATTCTTGGATTTTTAAAAATCACATTCAAAAAATTGCATATCTGAAATTACTTTTTTAGAAAATAAGCTTATTATGTTACCTTAAACAACACAAATTTGAATAAGCAGAAAGCCAGATTCCAAGAGACTGAGATATATTTCACTGTCCCTTCTGGTTGTCAAGGAGCTGTTTTGCTTTTAGAAAGTAAGAAATAGAAAATATGTTGTTGGTGCCTCTATATTTCTTCTAATTGTGAAGTGGACAAATGCAGAAGGAGTCACATTAGTGACCCTGGATCAAATTCAATAATTAGTTTTGAATCACATACTTCTACAAGGTACTATACTTTGTTCTGTAGAGAAAGTGAATATCCAGTTGTCCAAAACATGAAGCATACATACACTTGAGGGTTTACAATTTAGTAGGATAAACACAGTCAAGTAGATATATGATGTTATATAGGGAAGATACAACGATATGCTGTGGTAGCACAGATAAAAGAGATAATTTGGAAAGGTAGAGGTGATATAAAAATATTTTTAATTTTGTCTTACATGTCTTTTCTTTTTTCTTTTCTTTCTTTCTTTTCTTTCTTCTACTTTTTATTTATTTTTTTTGTGTGTGTGGTTTTCTTTGTTATCTGTTTGTGACACTTTACAGATGCTGGGAGGCAGGAAAGAGACTCAAGGGAGTAAGGAGTATGTGGGGCCAAGGGGCCCCAGGTGGAGACAGGTGAAATGTTGAACCCTGGCCACTACTGGGCAGGGAAGACAGAGTTGCCACTGAATCCACAGGGGATGAGCAGCTATCAAGGACAGGTGATATTTCACAAGCACGTGCAGCAAGACTTGGTCAGTGACCAGGCAATGCCGTGTCATCAGCAATGCCAGGTCATCGCAAAGAGGCTGGAAATATTTATAGGTACTTCTCTACCATCGCTTCTTCTCCATGGGCATCTTAGCATGGACTCCAAAGAATGTTGTGCAGTGGCTCAGTCCAGCCTTGTAAGGATCTTAAAGAGGCCTGGGGTCGGTGATCTGTGGCACGCCTGGCCATCAGAAGCTCTGAAAATAACGGTGCAGCACTAGGTAGTGAGGCTGACTCAAGAAACTGTTGAAGTCACTTGGGATGGAGAAACTTAGGGATGCTAGAGGTCAACTCTGGACTTGCTTTCCTGGCAGAGGCGTCCTCATCCCCTGAAGATCCTTCTGGGCACCCTGGTCTCAACAGAACCCTGGGACCTCCCTGCTTCTGATACCTCTGTGTGAACCTCAGGCTCTTTTGCCCCTGTATTTCCCTTGTGCTCCTGTTGCCTCCTTCACGTCTCTCACACTCAAGCCTTCCTCCTCCATTCTGTTCTCTGCCTCCTCACCAACTTCATCCTGGAAGGACTCCACTCCACCTTCTCCAGAGATTCTACTGCTGGTGGTTGGAAAGCACAGAGCAAGGACATCAATCTCCTCTGCCTCATCTGTCAGAAATTGACCTGAATTCCCAGGGCTGTTGTTCTGCAGTCCAGGCCCACTTCTCCATCCTATGGCAGGCAGTCCTACAATCTTCTACCTCAGTATGAGAACAGCAGGGAAGTGGGTGAGGCACACAAGGGGAGCATCCAATCTAGGGCCAGGAGAAGGGCTGAGTGTCCTCCAACACAATGTTTGGAGGAGCCAAGTTCTATTTTGCAGATCCTGCAAAACAGGTACCCACATCTACAGCTCAGCAAGTGGGAGATTTGCTGGTCCTTCCAGGCCTCCACACTGACTGTGACTAAAGAGGTTTAGCAAAGGTCAAGTTGAGGAAGCTGTTAAGGAAAGAGGCATCAGCATTCATTCCAATGAGGTTCTTGAGAGAGAGGTGGCCCTAATCCACTTCCTGCTGAAACACCGACTGTCTCAGTCTCTGCTTCTTTCTGCCAGGGCCAGAAGACCTGGATTCAGGGTTGTGGGAAACACAAGCTCAGGAAGTTGCAGGTCAAGGCTGCCTCTACTGCCTTTCAGTCTGGAGGACTGGACCACCTGCAGTGCTGCCACTGGCCTCACCACTGACTCTGGCATCAGGATGGAAGATTCCAGGGCAGTTAATAGGATGTTCTTCTGCAGAGTCCAGGATGTCTGCTTCTCCACATGCCCACTGGTTTAAACATGAGCCAATCTGCCAGTAGACTTGGCTCCATGAGAATGCCATCTGGCAGTTATCTTTGACTTCTCAGCCTCCTGGGGGGGAGGTGTTTCCAGCAGGGTTCTCTGGGTACCAGCACTGACACTGCTGGGTAGCCTTGGGGTGTGCAGGCCTGCTGTGTCCATTATGCACCGCAGCTGCGTGCGAGGCGTAGGCTCTTGGTCGTGGTGGGTTGGGCCATCGCCTCGGCAGTTGGTCCTCATGTCTTTGAACATACAGATATTAGCTGTTTAAAGAAAGACATTTTAAGCAAAAGGACTAACAAAGACACAGACAAGTGAACCAGGATGCCATGTTAATGGCAAGTGCGCAATTTGATTTTGTTCCTCTAAAATTGCTTGAACAGTGATCAGAGATACAGACGGCAATATAGATAGAAACCAGATTATGTTATACTAAATGCCTTATTCTAAATATGGAAAAAGGTCACTAAAAATTTGAGAATAATATAATGATATGATAAACTTGAGAATAATATGTCACAAAAATAATTTGATCATCAGTGAGTATGACGAATAGGATTGGAGGGGAGGAAAAAAAACTAGGAAAATTATTTTTGAAGGTCATTGTTATAGTTCTTTTCAGTGTTTTTTTATTGTTAAATTGTAAAACTTCAGGTGTAGAATCCATGTTTTTACTTTAATCGTTTTGTTTGATGCATAGTTTGTATTCCATAATATATCGCAATATATGGTTGAAAAATACATATCACTCTGTCAAAGAGACTCAAAGTCTGAGAAATGTTAAACACTAAGAAATCCTGAAAAAAAGGATTTGGAGGACTTGCTTTCATTTTTATTTTATATTCAGGGAGTACACATGTATGTTTGTTATGTGAAAATATTGTATCTTGGTGGGGATTGAGTTTCAAGTGACCCATTTCCTAGATAGTGAACATAGGTAATTTCCAAACCCCGGTCCCCCTTCCCACCTTCCCTCTTTCTTTTTTTTTTTTTTGAGTTGGAATCTCACTCTGTCACCCAGACTGGAGTGCAGTGGCCGCTCCTGGCCACCGCAGCCTCCACCTGCTGGTCTCCGGCGATCCTTCCGCCTCAGCCTTCCAAGGAGCTGGAACTACAGGCGCGTGCTACCATGCCCAGCTAATTTTTTGATTTATTGTAGAGATGAGGTCTCACCAAGTTGCCCAAGCGGGTCTCGAACCCGCAGGCTCAGGCAATTCACTCACCTCAGCCTCCCAAAGCACGGGATTACAGACTGAGCCACCAAGCCCGGCCCTACCTTCCCTCTTATTGCTTTCCCCAGTGTCTATTATTTCTATCTTTGTGATCATTGAGCTCTCACATCTGAGTGAGAACACGTGGTGTTTGGTTTTCTGTTTCTGAGTCAGTTCACTCAGGATGATGATTTCCTGCTCATTTATGTTGATGCAAAGGATATGATTTTATTTCTCTATGACTGTGTAATATTCTGTGGTGTGTATATATATATGTATATATAAACACTTTTTCTTTATCCAGTCACTTGTTGATGCACACTTAAGTTCATTCCATGATTTTGCTATTTTGAATAATGCTACAATTAACATATGAGTACAGGTAGACTTTTATATATTGACTTATTTTTCTTTGGGTAGGTCCCTAATAGTGAGATTGTTTTTATCGTGTTATATGTATTGATGTGCTTGGGATTTATGGTTTAGAAAATCCAGTTGACGACAGAAAGAAACTAGGACGTCAAGGATAGGATAAGAAAGAGAATGTGAAGTTAGGCCACACTGCAAAAGTAAAATGAGATTTCGCTATTGATTCACAGTGGAAGATGAAAGAAGGATTCAAAAGAAAATTGACCCCCTAGCAAAAGGTTTTTACCAGTGCCTATTTCAGAGTTATTGGTAACTTGTCTCCTTTCTTCTTCTGCTCTACAGTCTCTGAAACTTGTTCAGCCTTTTTAGAGGTGGAGATAAAAATATGTATATTCTGTTTTCTTTCTCATGCAAAACACAGAACTGCTATTTCCTTAAAATAATTTAAAGTAAAATGAGACCCCTATGTTAACTCTTAAATAATGCCAGTTATGCTCACTTGCAAGGCAAACTACATTTTGAGTTAAAAATCTTTATTTTTAGGCTACCTATTTGTAGCATTATATATATATATATAAAGAATATCCACATTGTTTAACATTTGGTAGTTTCTTCATCTTTCTTACCTATATTTAATTTTTTAATTTATTTTTTCCTATTTTCTCACTGATAGAAACCAAATTTTGTTTCCAGATAAAATTGCTTTCTTTTATTCTTAACAACTATTAGTGCAACATATGATGTGGTTCTGCCTAATTAGATATTTGCAGAAGTCTCTGGTAATATATGTGTATATAAAGACATGAATCAAATCAGTGTATATGTATTATGAATGTGTGTTGTATGTTTATGTGTCTGGAAGCATGCATGCATCTATCATCTCTGTGTATGCATCTATCTAATCTATTTATACTGCTCTTTGTCTTTCTCCATTTATCTATTTTTCCAACTTGGACCTAAATTGCAATGACTAGAATTGAAACAGTCACTTTGAGACCACAAGGAAACAAAGTTATAAATTAAGAAATATTCTGCAAGAACACAGTTTTTTTATTCTTTGGGTATTTTTCTCAGTTTTATTCATTTGAGCCACAGATTTAAAATCTTGTATATCTCACAGATAAATATCCTATGACCCTAATACTATTAGTCTCAAAACTGAATTGGTAGAATTTTTAAAAACACTTACATGCCACAAATAACCTACTTACTACAAGTTTTACATTATATTTACAGATATAATATCTCATTTACAATGTCTCTAGCTTGAAATCTCTTTCAAAATACACTGTTACAGTCTTGCTAATGAAAAACAGTATAATGTAATAGGACCAACAGCAGCTTAGGAGTCACAATTTTTAGTATCTTATACCAGTTCAAGTTCCAGTCTGTCATTTATGCAGCATATGTCAAATGAAGAGATAATCAAATAAAATGATTAAACTGAAGAATTATTTACATTTATTATGATTCTGCTCCAATCAGTAAATCATACCAAAGATGAAAGTAAAATGTCAGCTTTTCAAATATGACTGACTGGATGTCTTATTATACATTATTTTTTATGTAGTAACATCTTATACATACATATGGAAGATTTAGTGGTTTTAACCTATCATAGAAATTATTAAATCTAGACATGAAAAAAAGTAACACATTTTAAAATCCAAAGCTTTTATACATAATTTAACAATGTGCTGGTTAGTTGAATTTTAACTATTAGATCTAGACTATTTAAAAGTCAACGCATGTACTCATTAGAGTTGAGGGTATAATTGTATGTTCTAAAATAACATTTTTAAAAATCTTAGAAAAGAAATATGTGCAATTTTAGTATATCTAAATTTACTTTAGTTTAAGAAAATCCATATTGTATAACTGTGATGGCTAATTTTGGGTGTCGACTTAATTAAGGTATATCCAGAGAGCTGGTAAAGCTTCATTTCTGAATATGTCTGTGAGAATATTTCTGAAGGAGATTGGCATTTGAATCAGTGAATTGAGTAAGAAACCCTCACCTTCATAATGTGGGTGTGCACTATTCAATCTGCTGACACCCAAAAGAAAACAAAAAAGCAGAGGAAAAGCAAATTGACACTCACTGTCCTTCTTCCAGAATTGAGTCACCTTCTTCTACTGCTCTTGAGCATCTGAACCCTGAGTTGTCTTGTGTCTGGATTCTGGAATATGTACCAATGGCTCCCCAGGTCCTGAGGTTTTTGGCCTCAGACAGAGCTATACCATCAACTTGGTTCTGCGGACTTCAGACTTGGACTATGCCATGTTATTAGTTCCATGGTTCTCCAGTTTTCAGTCTGACAAATATCTCTCATCTGTATCTATCAAGCATTTATCTATCCTATATATTATCTATTTATCTGTCCATCCATCCATCCATTCATCCATCCATCCATCTATCCATCCATCTATACTACTGGATTTGTTTCTCAGAAGAAGCCTGATTTAAAAAAGCATTTTGTATTTTGCTTTTTTAAGCTTTATTGATGTGTAACTAATGTACAAAAATGGCCCATATTTAATATGTATATTTTTATGAGTCTGGACATGTACAGACACCCATAATGCCATCACCACAGTCAGATGTGTATATGTGCATGTGTATGGCAAGAACACTTAACATGAGGCCTGTCCTCTTATCATGTGCAATACCATACATACAATGTTCTACAATAGATCTCTATGACTTTTCAGTTTGCATAACTGAATTTTTTTGATTATTTCTGTTACAAAAAAGCAATATAACATCAAACATGACTAATTTGAATTATATTATGGTACATATATTTTTTAAATTTAACGTTAATATAAACCTAAGTGACCATCTTGTACTGCTGATATTTAAATTATAGTGAAAATGCAAGATTATTAATAAATTATTTTATTTTGTTGAATTTTGCTTTTAAGAAAGAATCTATATTTTGCAATAAATCACTGTGCTTTTGTAACATTTCTCCTCCAAACTTAATGAATTCATTTCCTGAAAAATATTTTTAGTACAAGTTTGTGTTTGCTTTATATGTATTTTAAGACTTCATTATAGTATCATCGAGATTAATCATACACGGTATACTACTTCAACACTTTAAAAGTTGAAATGAATATTTTCCTCTTAACATGCTATATTATTGTTATAGAAGAGAGTTTTACATATTCTCCATCATACCAGAAGATGCAGAGCTTCCCCATCTCTGATATAGACATCGTGAATATATACATATGACTCCAGTGCTGACTTTCTGAGTTGACATTATATTGTTTTCTGATCATCACTTTTGAATACCAAATCAACACAGAGAATCAGATGTCATTTGAAGTGACAAAATGTGAGTCTTTTTCTATTTCCTTCTAATAGTAGGCACCTCTAAAATTCTAAATGGGTGGTAATATAGCATTTTGAAATAGTAATTATTTTGCTTACTTTTGGGAATTTTCTATAACTACTTAGAGGCATCTAAATTATCTATAAAATATGTGATCATTAGAGCAACAATTCTAAGAGAAACATCTGTTTGATGCTTAGATCTATGACAAGAAATAGCTCTTGATGCTTATATCAAAAACAAATTCTATATGTCACAAATTATCTATACTATGTAGCATCTGATGTCCTCTGATTACTGTGCAGACTGACTTTTGACAATGATCTGCATGAGATCTACAAAATATTTTTCAGAAGTCACTCCTAGCCGGGCTCGGTGGCTCAGCCTGTAATCCCGTGCTTTGGAAGGCTGAGGTGAGTGGATTGCCTGAGCCCGCGGGTTCGAGACCCGCCTGGGCAGCGAGACCTCATCTCTACAATAAATCAAAAAATCAGCCGGGCGTGGTAGCGTGTGCCTGTGATTCCAGTTACTCAGAAGACTGAGGCGGAAGGATCACCGGAGCCCAACAGGTTGAGGCTGCGGTGGCCTGGACCGGCCACTGTACTCCAGTCTGGGCGACAGAGTGAGACTCTAACGCAAAAAAAAAAAAAAAAAAGAAGTCACTCCTAATGATTAGACATATATATACCCCTGGGAAAAATATGGAATTATTATATGTATGTGAGAGTGTACAAATGTGCACACTCTCACACACACTACACGCTCCTTGATATCTTTGTTCTGCTTAGATGGATATTACAGTCCGGTTCCAAGACTATACTATATCCATGACTTTGATGCTTTTTCTACAAGGAAAATTCTAACTGGAAATTGTTCTTTGCATTTTAAATGAATCTTGGATGTTTCCATTTTAAGAAAGTAAAACTAATTTTATCTTCTTTTTATGTCATTTCTTTATTTATGTATAAAGAGCATGGTGACTCATGCCTGTAATCCCAGCACTTTGGAAGATGGAGACAAGAGAATTGTCTGAACCCCATATTTGAGACCAGCCTGGGAAAACTGACCAGCCCTCATTTCTACAATGGATCAAAAAGTTAGCCATGCACCTGTAGTTCTGGCTAATTGGATGGCTGAGGTGAAAGGATCACCTGAGCCAAGTACGTTGAGACTGCAGTAGCTGTGATCATGCCACTGCACTCCAGTCTGGGCAGCTCAAAATAAATACATATATAAATAAAAAAAAGATTATCTGTTTATCCTTATAATATTTACCATATTACTTCTTTGATTTATTTAGGTCATGAGTATTTTTTTAGTTTTAGTCATTTGACAATAAAATTTATTTGCTTTCAAAATTATTCAAGAATTTTCAAACACCTACATCTTTAAAAAATTTTTCACAGTATTTAACCTCAAAATTTGTCAAAACTACCTGACTTGTTTTATGACTTTCTTTCTCCAGGCATATTCCAAGTTCTATTTACAGTGAAATAAGCTTTAATGAGAGTCATACTACCATACTGACATATGTACTATATCTATACATAGTTTTGATAGTAAGACTGTGACTAATTTTTGTATTAGGTGAAAATAAGGTTTGTAGTTTTTTCTGTTATGAACCACTGGGAGATAATTGAGAAGAAAAATTTCATAACGGTAAAACTACCTTCAGAATATGTACACATTTGGCCAGGCACCATGGCTCAAGCCTGTAATTCCAGTACCTTTGGAGACCAAGACGAGAGGATTGCCTGAGTCCAGGGGTTTGAGACCAGCCTGGGCAACATGGTGAGACTTTGTCTCTACAATAAATCAAAAAATTAGCTGAGTGTGGTAGTATCTGCCTTTAGTTCCAGTTACTTGGAAGACAGGTGGAAGGATCATCTGAACCCAGCAATTAGAGGCTGTGGTGACTGTGAGACTGTGACTCAAAATATATATATATGTAATAGGTACACATTTTTTTTTGTCTTTTATGTATTTTATATTGTGTTGTTTGTTATATTCATGTTTTTGAAAGGAATTTTAAATTTTATGTATTATAAATGATCTTAAGTTTTGTTTATATGTAAATGAGTTCAAATATGCTGACTATAGATACAGTGAAATGATCCTTGTTCATGCTTCAAGAGAAACATGTCTCAATTTAAATGACCCTGGGAAAATTATTAATGCTTTTAATTGTAGTATTTCATAATGTACATCATAGTACTATCATTCAAAGTTAAAATATCTGCTCCATAATTTTTTTTATTGATACAAAAAAATCTGAGTCTATATCTATGGTACATATCATTAATTATACTCTATGATTTAATTGTATTTTTATATGTTATACAATGACAACTCAGTTTTACTAGGACTTACATTCTGATTTGTATTATTTTTATATATATATGATTATACTTATAAATACAATTATAAATATAAATTAATTGTTATAGACCTTCGCTTTTCTACACTTTTATTTTTCTCCAAAATTTTTTTCTTCATTAGAGAGCTACCCTTTTTACTAAGGTTGCTAATAAAGTTTATTGATATCAAACAATTTACTTAATAATAATTGAAAAACCTATATTTGATAATATTGGATATCAAAATATTTGTCTGATGTGCGAAAGAAATGAGAAATATTTTAAGAGTTTTAGTTATTTTTTATTAAACCAAAAATAATAGTGTAATCTTTTGTTTAAGTTGATGTATTCTTTTACCATCCTAGATTGTTAAGTGATCCTATAATCTATGTTAGTTTATCTTTTACATGCCAACAAAATCTTTTTACTCCTCTATCCCAGTAGATAACAATAAGAAAGTGTAATGTAAAGCCCATTAGAGTTTGCATCAAAATATCCTATAGAATGACATAAAATTGGATACCTGGTAAAACTTACATAGCATTTGTTCACATTCCTTACGCTTATTTTCATCATTGACAGTAGTAATTTAAAGATATAAATACAACAATGTCAAGAGTTCTAAATAATTTGCATTTTCAAATAACTTTACACATAGTTTAAAAACTTTAAATAATTTGCATGTTTTCCAGCAATGTTTGAAGATGCTATAAAATAATAAAAGAACAGATTATTTCTTATTCAAAAATATTTATCAAGCATTTACATATAATTGTAAGCAGTGAGTGTAACTCAGTTTGACAAGAAGTATTATAAGCATTGCTTCTCATACTTGCAAGGACAAATCTATTGGTCAATTATCAAAATCTTCCAGGAAAGTATGAGGGGTATACACACTCTATTAAATGTAAAATATGAAGCATATATTAATCCAACATTTATGTTGCCTTTAGAGGAAGGGTCTTTTAAGATAATTTGATCAGACATATGCTTCTGGAAAAAGATCAGTGTTGACTTAGACTCACCTTTTTTTATAATGTAAAAGCCGTATACTTTTTTTTTTGAGTTGGAGCCTCACTCAGTCGCCCAGACTGGAGTGCAGTGACCGGTCCCGGCCACCACAGCCTCGACCTGCTGGGCTCCGGCGATCCTTCCGCCTCAGCCTTCCAAGTAGCTGGAACTACTGGCGCGCGCTACCACGCCCGGGTAATTTTTTGATTTATTGTAGAGATGAGGTCTCACCAAGTTGCCCTGGTGGGTCTACGAACCCGCGGGCTCAGGCAATCCACTCACCTCAGCCTCCCAAAGCGCGGGATTACAGGCTGAGCCACCGAGCCCGGCGTGCCGTCAACTTTTTAAAATTAAAATTCAACAGCCAAAAATGCTTAACATGCTTACAGTGTCCTGAGAGTAACTTCAATACATTAGAACCTGAGATTTTATACCTTAGTTTTCAAACAGTACAATTTAAATGTCATTAGTGTTAGGCAACATCAATAGCAATAAAGTTTCTCCCTATGTTTCACAAATGGAAGCCGATTTAACTTTTAAGGACAAACATTCAGTTCTCTTTATCAAATCATTTCACTATTTATAAAAATCTTCATATTGACCACTATCTTCCTAAAAACAAGTTTATCCTCTTTTTCTGCTTTTTTTAATTTTTAAAAATTAAATTTTTGGAGAGAGTTTTTCAATATTTCAGATATTTATTTCCTCAGGCTAAATACCCTTAATTATTTTAGTAATCCTTTAAGAACAAGTTTAAGAATCCTAAATCCTTTTATTAAACCCATTATAAATTCTATATATTTAAGGTTACTTGTATTGTTTGCTGGCCTGAATTTGCACAAAACTAGAGGTATCTCAATATCTCAGAGAATTTTGAAAATGTATTTAGAGTAGATTATCTCATTTCTATAGTGTTTATTATGGTTAATTTGGCTATCAATTAACTCACAATTGCCTTTAATAATTCTAGTAAGCATTTTAGGTTATTCTAGCAGTCAGTGTTTAGTACATAATAGGTATATATCAAATAATTAGAGAATAAATTAAATGTTGCATATATCATTTTCTTTTTTTTTCTTTTGAGTTGGAGTCTCACTCCGTCACCCAGACTAGAGTGCAGTGGCCGCTCCCGGCCACCGCAGCCTCGCCTGCCGGGCTCTGGTGATCCTTCCACCTCAGCCTTCCGAGTAGCCGGAATTACAGGCATGCGCTGCCACTCACGGCTGATTTTTTGATTTATTGTAGAGATGAGGTCTCGCTGCCCAGGCGGGTCTCGAACCCGCGGGCTCAGGCAATCCACTCACCTCATTCTCCCAAAGGTGCGGGATTACAGGCTGAGCCACCGAGCCTGGCTTCATATATCATTTTCAAAGATGTTCTTTTCAGACTCATCCTCTTTGATGATTTTGAAGTTATATTTGTGAATAAGTGTTCCAGTCTTTACATGCATTGGTATCAAATAAGATCATATAAAATATATCCCATATGTAAATCTAAATTTTATCCTAAATTTTTCATCAATTCACATCATTAACACCTTTTAAAAACATGCTGATATGTTCTTACTCAGGTCATTAATATAAAATTACGGGACAGATCATGCAGGGAAGAAATCGTTTATACCCTTTCTAGAATATGACATTTCTTCTTTAACTCTTTCTACTGAAGGTCATTTGATATGTTATGAATTTTCCTATTTGAATTCACATCAAACTAATATTTTTTCACTTAGCAATAAAAATGTGAGGAAAGACAACATATTTTTCAATAGATTTTCCACTGATCTACTATTGAGATGTTTGAAGTTAAGTTTTGAATAAGCTTTAAATTTTCTAGAAATACTGGAAAATGATTAGAGTTAACATTTTGTAAATAATAAAATTTTTGTACACTTCATCATTTTGCTTGACCTATGCCTATTCTCTTCCATATGAAAATGGATTTTTTCACATTATCTTCGTTGACCTTTAGTGAATTGTTAATCAATTAATAATGTGTATAAAATATACTTGCTTCTTTCAAGTAGCTTAATAACACTTAATCTTCAATGAGACTTTTCTTTAAAAAATGTCTTAAATTAGATTTTAAAATGTAGGCCAGGCGTGGTGGCTCTTCTGGTAGTCCCAGCACTTTGGGAGGCCAAGGCAATAGGATTACCTGAGCCAGACTGGCCAATTTGGTGGGACCTCATCTCTACAATAAATCACAAAAAATTGCCAGGTGTGGTGGTGTGCATCTGTAGTTCCAACTACTTGGAAGGCTGAGATGGATGGATCACCTAAACACAGCAGGTCGAGGATACAGTGACCATGAGCATGCCACTGAACTCCAGCCTGGGCAACAAAGAGTGAGATTTCAACTCAAAAAATAAATACATAAATACATACATATAAAATGTAGAAAAAACTTTTAATAAATTATTTATTGGGGATGAGATTACTGAGATAGTTGAATCATCTGCATATGTTAACAGAAAGAATAGTTTATTGCATAAATATATATGTGAATTTATATATTTTTGCAGCATTAATTCATCAGAGTGGAATTCTAAGATTTCCAAAGCTGCATTATTTCAAGTATTAAAAAACAGCTAAACAGGTGGGGGAGAAGAAGGGAAGGGGATTTAGGGTTTTGAAATTACCTGTTGTGTATAATGTTCATTATCTGGGGAATGGGCCACCTTAAGCTCAATACCCACCACTACACAATATGTCAATTCAAGAAACATGCATTTGTACCCTATAAATCTAAAATTAAATAAAATTATGTTTTAAAATAACTACAAATTCATGAACAAAAGTTAAGTACATTAAGAAAGTTAAGTACATTTTGTTAAATGTGTCCAAATATATTGCATGTAGTTAGTTTTAAACATTCTATATTTACATATACTTTGGTTCAGTTTTTCCACTAATAGATGGCTAGAGATTTGATAGAGAGATAGGGAGATGGAGAGACAGATAAAAAAAAAAAAACAGGAAGACAGACATACAAATAGACAAAGAGATAGATTGGTTTATAGAAAAGCCAGACAGACACAGTCATAAACACATAAAGATACATATAGATATACTAATATATAACTGACTACTATATAAATATAAATGGGTAGATAAACAGGTGGACAGAGATAAACAATAGAAAGTCATAAGATAGAAATATAGACAGACTGTATTGACAAGACAGCCAGAGACATGTACATAATAGGCATAAAGACAGTAAGTGGAGTAGTTAGATAGACAGCAAGGCAAAGAGATGAAAACAGAAAAATAGAATGGCATACATATAATCAGATTAATAAACACAGAAAGCAGACACATGGATAAGTAAATAGAAGTGAGACAAAGAAAAACAGAGAAAGGATTAATGAGTATTATCCTACTACATGGAAACAGAAATGCTCTTAGGAAGGCACTATAATTTTTTAAGGAGAAACAGGTTTATAGTTGCAGTAGAATATAAAAAATCTCAACTCATGTTTCTCCTGGATGCATGATATAAGAACCAAAAAGTTAACTAAATTGCTCACATTGAGGAAATGAGATATTTTGTACCTGAAAAATCCTTAGTGAGATGAGAATCCTAAGTATAGTGTGAGATGAACATGTATGTTGATTTATATCACTGAGGAAAGGTTCCTTTGATGAAGATAAGAAAAGGTAATCTAATGTTCATTTTGCAATATTTTGCATTTCAGTAATTAAAATTTCTCCTTCACTAATCAAACCTATAGTAAAATGTGTCAAACTCAAACATCTAGGGGTATTATAGTTCATTTGGGTAATTATTATATTTAGTTATCTTGACTTTCCTTTTCTAAGTATATATTATAGCAGAGTTCTAATGTCAAATCTGGATTAATGTAGGATGATAGACATAATATCCCTTTAGAGAATAGATTATCTATATACTAAATTTAATATTTGAAAAGAATGTTTCTTAACTAGAGGTAACTATGAAAATCTTGGGAATTAATTCATATTTTACCTAGGTAAAGATATTATTTTGTAAAGGTATAAGGATCAAATACTTCCAGGCACTGAATGGACTTGGTAATTACATTAAAGAAAAAAATAAATTTCTTGTTCTATTGAACTTATAGTCTACCGTTAAGTATACAGACTGTATACAAATGCGTAAGTAAATATATAGCGCAAGATTGGTGGTAAATGCAATGAAGAAAAACAGAGTTAAATTGTATAGGAAATTCTGAAAGACACTAATATGAGAATCTCTGCTGTATAAAGTAACTTAAAAAGCTTAATTTATGCTTAAACAGAGACCTGAAGTCATTGAGGGAGTCAGGGTATGAACTGAGGGGAAAGCGTTCTGTGAACAGATGCATGTGACGACCCTGAATCAGGTGTTTCTTAGCGTCATAAAATAAAAGCAAAGCATTTAGGCCTCCAATTGCCCTCACTTCCACTGGCTTAGGAGCGGGTAACTTTTGTGTTGTTACATGCCTCCCCTCCCTTTCTTCACCTGCATGTAGCCTACTTATGTAGTTAACCCACATTTGTATACCATATGTCAATAATAAAATAAAATTTAAAAAAAGAAAATATTAAAAAGGCGAATGCTAATATTAAAGATCAGTCTTCAAAAATAGGAGAAGGAGCCAAAGGAGAAAGAATCAGTAGTAGGAGCTAAAATGGGTAATAATAGAAGTTAAGGCAGAGAACTAGACCAGGAATACTCTTTACATTATTCCAAGGACTTTAAGAAATAACTTAGTCAAGACTGGTTATTCTGCCCTTCCATAATGTATAAACTTTGGAGCATGAGTGACTTGACACATGCAATCTTTGTTCACAAAAATCTTGTCGGTCAGGTAATAATCATACCTGCAAAGACAGCATAATGCTTGGTACAATATTCTCAAGTTAGTGAGATGAAAGAGATAACACATACGTGGAGTGTTTTAGTTTATATAGAATCAGGGACAGTTTATGTGTGGTGAGAAGACAGAGTAGTCATGGTACTGGGAGTATGGAAAGTTTCTCTTGATTGTTCCTGTTTTCTTGGTGACTTTGGATACATTGATCAGCCAAGAGTGTGAATCCAGAATAGGTTTTGGAGGTTTGAAAAGAGAGAAATTGAGAAATTACCATCTAAAACAGATAGCATGTGAATGGATCCCCATGTAGTTAAAATGCTCACTTCAAATGTATGGTCAGGAAGTTAAAGTGAGTGCTGGCAGCAAGTGTGTATGATTTTCAACAGCCGTATTCGGTTCCATGAATGTGGAAGCTGAGTCAACTTAGTGGGGCTTTATGCAGGTTAGTACAATACAGAGTACACTAAGTATTTGCGGGCTGAGAGGATATACAATTGAGTGGTTATAATAGTGGTCATCAGAATAGCAGCTAAATAAAAAGGGATGTGAACTAATGAGAGAGCGGAGGAATTGCTGAAAAGTGAAGTTCCATTGTAGAGCTGACCTAGTTGAATTTGCAGACTTTTTTTCTGGCAGAGTAATGGGGAAATGAAGTGGGAAGATCATGGACTGTAAAATATTGATGATTAAAGTTGAGGGCATGGATTTATTGTATTTATTGTTTTAGGATGTGATCAGGGAAGTGGGTGACTGATTTTATTTGTGAGAGAGACAATAGCAAACAAGTAGCACAACTGAAATGAAATAGGTTGCAGTCTCATTTATAAAGATGTGCGTACAGGGGAAACATATGGGATAATTTAGTGCTATGGAGGTTTAATAGTAGAGAAGCTTGAGATTTGAGGAGAAATGTTTATGAGAATAGAGAGACCCAATCAGACAGAGTTGATGCAAATTTGAAAGGTCAAAAGAAATAAAAATCATATCTGTAGTCACCAGGGGATTGGGGTGGGAATGAGCATTGGCTTTAAACAGGTTCAATGGAAATTATTTAAATTGGACTATGGTGTTGTGCAACTCTGTAAATGAATCAAATTATAAATACCTAAAATGTATTAGATTGTAAATCATTGTGTATAATGCTTAAATTATACCTCAGTAAAGTGTTAAAAATTATCATCTAAAAGTAAATATTGAAGAAAATTGGGCAAAATAAATACTTAGATAAGTTTATCTTTAAAACATTTGACAATAGAATGTAATTACAATATGGCTTACTCTCAGTGCTTCTGGAAAAATATTGCAATCTGATAGAATTACTATCAGATAGAAAAGGAAATATCATGACACATAGCTATAGATGGCAAGGACTGATTATTTCTGTAAAGATTAACACCATAAAACTCAGCCATGAATTTTTCAATCATTTTATTTTGTATATAACATACTTAAAAGGAAAAATGATGCATTCAGCAGTACATTTTTTTGAAATGATAACTTTATAAAGTAATCATTTGACAGAATTCTTAAAAATATGTGAAATGAATCATGGCTGCTAGAACATTCTCTCTTAACTTTTTTGTAGAATTATAATATATAATTTATTTTCAGAAACCAAGCTTCAGAAATATTTATTATTGGCTTATATTTCTAACACTCAGCTGTAATAATACATGTCTTACTGTTAATACAATTTAGGTATTCAACATTTACATCAACAAATTCACTATCACTTTTTAATATACAAGATTTATATTGTTTTTATTTATTGCCCCCACATGCTTCAGCAATATTGGATGATAAGAATGACTTACAGAAAAAAATATGCAAAACTGGTAATAAATTTTAATATTTATAATAGAGGAAATGTGATGAACACATGGCAATTGCTTCATTTTCCCATGAGTGCAGAGAAGAACATATTTTTCAGTCTAGCTATATCTAGTTCTATCCAAGATAATGGACAAGAAAAAGGTGATGTAAACCACCTACTGTCCTTGCTATTAAGTATATACCACACAAAATTCTGCTGCATAACTTTCCCTTCTAGTATAATTTAGGAGGGATACGTAATAGCTTATGATAATTTCAGATTTAAAAAAAACTATAAACTTTAATGATATTGTGAAGAATTTCTACCATAACTTCCAAGCATATTGGACTGTGTAGTGATGAGAATAAAATTTATGATATGTTAATCCATTGAATGGGGAAGACAGACTTTCTATTAGCTTGTTTGCAGAATTCTAATTTATGTTATTAGTTTCAACACGAGGTAAAATACTGCATTGGAAATGCTCACAAATGGCCATAATTCTGGCTAAAAATTCTGCAGTTCTTCTCTAGAATCTTGAAAATGGTTATGAAAATGTTAAATACTGCATAAGTTTTACATATACACATGAGACATTTATTTTGGAGTGTTACTACCTATGAGTTAGATATTTCCAAGGTAACTTTTATGCATTAATTTACTTAATTTCACCAATAATTCAATAACATTGATGCTATTATCATCCTTTAACAGTTGAGAAAGTCCCATATAACTTTTGTACTGTGTTTTTAGTAAGTAAAATAGGTGAGACTTGAACACAAATAGTAGGATGTGAAAGTATGAGCCTTAATTACTAGGAAAAAATCAAGGAGTATAGATGAAGCTTGACAATTAGTTCATGAACTTATTCTAGAAAACGTGCTACATACTTCATTGCTAAATATCACTGAAGTACTTCCCTTTAGAAGCTATGCACTGATACAAGCACCTAGTTTACCCATCAAAGCAATTTTGGAACTCTTTTTTCTAGAATGGCCATCAGAGCTTTCATCATGTTATCTTTGATGTCCTGAATATTATCAAAATGTCTTTCCTTTAATATTTCCCATATTTTTGGGTAAAGAAAAAAGTCACTGGAGTCTAGATCAGGTGAGTAGGTAGGGTGTTCCAATACAGTTATCTGTTTACTGGCTAAAATCTCCCTCACTGACATTGGTGTGTCAGCTGGTGCATTGTCATGATGCAAGAACTCCTTAAGGACCATTTTTGCATACAAGTTTCTCATGCCAAGATTTTCAGTTAAAATTTTTTAACTGTTTCTCTTTCAATGTTTATTTAGTCTGCTATGCCTCTCACAGGCAGTCAAGATTTTGACTCACAATTCAATGAATTTTTGCAATGCTTTTTTCAGTTTTGCTCAGTACTGACCATCCTGACCTATCTTCATCATTGACACTTTCTTTGCCCTCAGAAAAATGTTTAATACATGTGTATACTACCATTTTGTTTATGGCATTATCCCCCATAAACTTTAACTAACATGTCCCTGATTTTACTTCCACTATTTCCAATTTTAGCAAAAAATTTAATGCTTGTTCATTGTTCTAATTTAAGCTCCAACATTCTTGCAATGGCACACAAAACCATGTAACAACAATAATGAACACCACTCAACAAGATACCACCACACAATGACACAAACACAGCTGTGAGATACTGATATACCAAGGTTATGAAACCTTCCAAATTGTTTGTACAGTGCTGCCAACATAAGCCCATGGTGGCAAGTGAATAAACTTAATTATTAGTGCTTGTAAGTGTATACATGAAACTGGCTTCAAACACTTTATTATTTTCTAATTTATACATATATATATGATCATTTTACAATCTTATAGACACATAATCTTTCTAGTATCAATAAAACTAGTAATAGTCAATGGCAGTAAAATTATATCATAATAACTATAAGAAAAAACTTGATTATGATATGTCAGTATTTTTAGGTGTTTTCAGGGTAAATATTGATACAGTAGCACTATAAGTAATTACACATTTACACGTAAGGAAATGGAAGCAGAATGAGATATTGTAACTAGCTGTACAGAAGGTGTGGATTTAAGATCTAACCCACATGGTGGGACTTCATAATTTGTGCTTAATCACTACAATATTCTCTTCCCATATTAAGTTAGTATTTTTTATCACCAAATGGGAAACACAATTGTAGCTAAAATGACAACATTGCAAACAACACTATTTGTCAGGGAACTACATTTTATGTTATAGATTAAAATCTATGACTGTGTTCTACACTTACATAATTTATCTTTAAGCCAAAGTGATAAAAAAAGAGGCTTCCTTCAAATAAATTTCATATTTCTTTATTAATCAAAGGTATAGTTATTACAGTAAAAATGAGGACAAATACTCTAAACAGTGAACAAAATAACTTTAATATTTTATATGTTGCATATCTTTAATACACTGTTTTAAATTTGAAATTCAAGTTGTTTTATCTAGGAAACTTGCTGTCTATGTAGGAAATTTCTGATGCATATATCAGATAACTTGCTACATTTGAGGATTGCCAGGACTTTCTGGTCCCCAAATACTTTCTCACTAATTTAATTCAATATCTAAATTTCAGGTCTAAATTCTTAACAATGAAAGTGAAACTCATAAATGTTTTCTGGAAATAATAACACTCTAAGCTACTGTCAGTCACTCATCAAAGTATTAATAAATACTTTATATTATTTATAAACGTAAACAATATCTTTATAATATAATGGTTAGAACTTACTCTTCATTTTATCATGGGGTTTTTTCATCTTTCACATCTACCAAAATAGGTACCCTCAAAACAGTAATTAATAGTTGTTTTTGTAGAGGTTATACAGAACAAATCACTTACCATAGAGCCAGAAAATAGCTAAAGCATGTAAGAAAACTTGTAAAATATCTGAAGCACTTGTTAGAAAGGCAGTCTCAAGTTAAGTAACACAGTTGGAAGCTCCAAGGCAGGTGAAGAGACAGCAGAAAGAAACGGATTGGAACCATGTGTTTTAGAGGAGGAAATAGTACTGAAGATGATGCTAATGTGAGAATAGAAATGAAAGGAAATAATTTATATATATATTTTATTTATAAAGCTATATAAGTATGTTTGTGTGTGTGTGTGTGTATGTATATATATATATATATATATATATATATATATATATATAGCCAAATTTTGTGTAGAAATGACCTTCGTGGATTCATGCTGATAAATTTTAGAAGTATAAACACTACATACATCAAGAAGAATAAAGACAGGTCCAAAAATTTTTATCTGACCTTTATCAAATAGTCAAAGAGTAGGTATGCCCAATCTAATATAACATTCACTTTTTTAAGAAAATTTTTTTAAAAGACAACTTCATAACTCACTTTGTCAATCTAGTGAAACCTTGGTAATAGGACATGACAAAATAGATTTTAAAAAAAGAACACCATAGATCACTCTCAGAATTGAGCATATATACAGAATATTGATACAGATTATTCACAATTTTAAAAAGTACATTGGAAATAAAATTCAACTTACTTAACCTGGAAATGATTACTGCAAAAATTATAGCAGACATTAATTCAGTGCATTAAAATACTAAAGAGTTTTACTTTAGTCAGTAACAAGAACTATGCTTTGTAACATGCTTTCTATGTAACAGTGCCATTTCAGACAACAGCTACATACATGCAATTCTTGCCACCAAAAAATACAGCAAACCAATACCAATATATCATTTACAAATGCAATAAAAATGCAAAGTATCTCAAATACATATAATAAAATATGGGCATAATCTTATGAGAAAAATTTCAAAAAATTTTTGAAGGATACTTTTACAAAAGTTAAATAAAGCAGTGTACTATATTTATACAAAAATACAATATTATAAAAATGCTACTATAAAAAAACTATAGATTCAATGCAGTTCCAATCAAACTTATGAATAAAATTTTCATAAAACTTGATTAGGTGACCCAATAGTCAAAAATAGGCAACATATTCTAGAGAAAAACAAGGATCCATAATTGCTTATGCTAATTTTGAAACTAGAGTGTTTAAGATACTGTGCTATTGTGTAAGAATAGACAATTATGTGACTGAATAGAGATCCACAAAAATGACCAAGATTACCTAAAAATCTTATTGATGAAATAGGTAGCATTTGAGATCAGTGAGAGTTTTAGTAAAAAGATATAATGCTGGGAAAATTGATTACCCATATACTTACAAAAGAATTTTGATCTCTTCCTGACATCTCATATAAATTTGATTCCATTGATTAGATTTAAACCAGTTAATTGTAGTTAGAAATTTCTAAGCAAGTCATAAAATAAAACCACAAATCATGAAGCAGATTGATTTACTAAAGTACATTATAATAAAAATAACAAATATGAATATAGCAGAGATATATGTATAACATTCAACTGACATAAGATTTGTATTTTTAATACAAAATAATTATTATAAAGTAATCAAAATAGCAGACTCAATAGGACAAGGGGCAAATAACATAATCTGTCACTTCACAGAACCAGCCTAATGTTGCAAAATTATTCAATAAAAATGTTCAATCTTACTATAAATTGAGACAAGCAAAATAAAATACGAGATAAATGTTTATACCCAGTAAGCTGGCAAAATGAAAAAAAATGAAATGTTAGTGAAAATGTGATTTTATTTCACAGCTAGCCATAGTTAAAATAAGTGTAAGCATGTAGGCATACAATTTTTCCTTAATAAATATATTTGAAAATGCACATATGTAACGACCTAAGAATTCTAATCATAGTATATATTATAGAAAACTTTTCATCTGTGGTCCAGGAGATATAAACATGATTGTTCCTAACAACATTGTAATAAAAATAAATGTTGATGCAACCCAAAGTTCCATCCACAATAAAATGGGAAGTAAATTGTTGTTTATATACAAAAGAGACTCTCACATAGCAGTGGAAATTGAGGGATTACATGAATTCCAAAATATCAATATAAAGTAGTGAAGGAAACCGTAAAAATCTCTTTAAAATATGATTCAATTTATTTATAAATCAAACCCATTTAAAATAACATTTTTTATTGGTATAAATGTATGTGGTACAAGTGAAAGCTTATTACCTACCTCGATTGTACAGTGGACAAGACAAGGCTTTTAGAGTGCCCATCATCCAAATAATGTACTTTGTACCATCAAGTAATGTCTCATTATTCACTCCCTTCCACTCCTTCACCCTTCCAAGTATCCATGTCATTTCACTTTCTATGTCCACGCATGAATAAAAATAGATGTGGAGTATCAGCTAGGATTGTGTTAAACTAATAGAAACTATTTTATACTAGATCAAATAACTCATACTCTTTTAAATTATTTATTTATGTATGTATGTATTTATTCATTACAGAGTTGTGGTGTACAAGTGAGAATTTACTATCTAGATAGGCTTCATGCAGGTAGTTTAGGCTTCTAGGGGACCCTCACTCCCCCTGATAGTGGACCATTGTGCTGTAACATAGCCCCCTCCTCTCCTCCTGTCCATCCTCCCCTAGCAGTGCCCAGTGACTGACAATTCCACCCTTGTGCTTAATGTGACTAGTGTGCAGGGCCACTTAATGAGTGAGAACATGCAGTATTCAGTTCTTGGTTTCTGTGCTAGTTCACTAAGTATGATGGTCTCCAACTGCATCCAATTGCTTTAAAGGAAATTATTTGGTTCTCCTTTATGACTGCATAATACTCCATTATGTATATATACCATATTTTCTTAATCCAGTCCACTATTGCTGGTCAATGGCATTGATTCCATGTTTTTGCTATTGTGAATAGTGTGACAATAAACATGCATGTGCAGGTATCTTTTTGTTAGAGTGATTTATGTTCCTCTTGGTATATTCCCTGGAGAAGGATTACTGGATAGTATGGAAGATTAATTTTTTTGTTCTTTTGGAAATTATCATACTGCTCTCCATAGAAGTTGAACCTGCTTCTATTCCCACTGATGGTGTAGAAGTGTTCCCTTTTCTCCACAGCCTGATAAGCATCTGTTGTTTTTAGACAAATTAATGATAACCCTTCTCCCCGGAGTTAGGTAGTATCTCATGTTTGATTAGCATTTCTTTGATGATTAGTGAGACTGAGTATTTTTTTAATGTTTCTGTAGGATGTTAGTATGTCATTTTTAGTGAAGTGTCTGTTCATGTATTTTGTCCACTTTTTAATGAGATTGTTTGTTTTTTCCCTTTCACTTCATATGTGTTTCCTTGTGGATTCTGGATGTTACACCTTTATCAGATGCATAATTTTCAAATATCTTTTCTCATTCTGTGGGTTGTCTCTACTTTCTTCTTGGTTTCTTTTCCTTTGAGAAAAATTTTCAGCTTGATGAGGTCCCACTTGTTTATCATTGCTTTTGTAGTGTCCCTCTTTTGGGGACTTGGTCATGAATTCATTCCCTAGTCTGATGTCCAGAAGGGTATTTCCTCTGTTTTATTCCAGGATTATTATAGTCTGAGGTTTAACATTTAGATTGGTTTTGAGTTGATTTTTTTATATGGGAAAGGTTAGTGATCCAGTTACATTCTTCTTCATGAGATTAACCAGCTTTCCCAGTGCCATTTGCTAAACATGGTTGTCTTTCCAGAATTATTGTTATTGGTGGCTTTATTGAAGATGAGCTGGTTAAGAGATCATGTTTTTACTTCCTGAATCTCTGTCCATGCCACTGTTCTATAAGTCTATTTCTGTACCATGCCGTCTTGGTTGCTGTAGCTTTGTAACAAAGTTTAAAGTCTGGAAGTGTAATAACTCCCACTTTGTTCCTTTTGCTAAGGATTGTTTGGGCTATGTGTGTGCTTTTTTGCTTCCATATGAATTTCTATATTGTCATTTTTTGAAAAAAAAATATTGATAGTTTGATGAGTATTACACGGAATCTGTAGATTGCCTAGGTTAGAATGGACATCTTGACAATACTAATTCTTTCAATCCATGACATGTGATGTTTTTGCATTTGGTTGTGTAACCACTGATTTATTTGAGCAGCGTTTTGTAGTTCCCATCGTAACGGTCTTTTGCATCTCTGGTTGGTGGATGCCAAGGTACTGTGTGTGTGTGGGGGGGGGCTATTATGACTGGGATTGTGTATTTTATTTGATTCTCTGCCTACTTGTTTCTGGTGCATAGAAATGCAATTGTCTTGCACAATGAGTATAAACTGAGACTCTATCAAAGTCATTTATTAGTGTAAGGAGGGTTTATACAGATTCTCTGGGGTTTTCTAGGTATAGAATCATATCTTCTACAATTGGGATAGCTCAACTTCCTTTATTCCTATTTGGATACCCTTGATTTCCTTCTTTTGTCTGATTGCTCTGACTAGAACTTTCAGTGCGATGTTGAATAGGAGAGGTGAGAGTAGGCATTCTTGTCTTCTTTCATTTCCAAGGGGGAATGCTTTTAGCTTCTGACATTAAGCTAAATGTTTGCTACAGATTTATTTATTATAGATGGTTCTTACTATTTTGAGAAATATTTCTTCTATGCCTAGGTGTTAGAGGGTTTTTATCAAGACAGGATGCTGAATTTTTTCAAATGCTTTTTATACTTCTAATGAGATAATAATATGGTTCCTGGTTTTACATCTGTTGATGTTCAGAATTACATTTATGGTTTTTTAAATGTTGAACTAGTCTTGCATCCTAGGAAGGAAGTCCATTTGGTCATCGTGGATGATCCTTGAGATGTGTTGTTTGATTTTGTTTGCTAGAATTTTGTTGAGAATTTTTGCATTTATGTTCATCAAGGAGATTGGCCTGTTATTCTCTTTCCTTGTCGAGTCTTTTCCTGGTTTGGGTATCAGTATAATGTTAGCTTCATGAAAGGATTAGGGAAAATTCCCTCATTCTCATTTGCCTGGAATACTTTCAATAAGATTAGTATCAGTTCCTAGTATATCTTGTAGAATTCATCTGAAAAGCCATTTGGTCAAGGGCTATTTTTGGCAACGAGGTTTCTTATGACTGACTCAATATTCTAGATTGTTACTGGTCTGTTTAAAGTTTCAGTTTCTTCTTCTTTCAATCTTGTGAGGTTGTGTGATGTCAGAAATTTTTTCATTTCATTTAGATTTTCTATTCCATTTGCATAAAGATATTCATAATGAACTCTGATAATTGAAATTTTTCAGGATCACTTGTGACCTTGCCTTTTTCTCTTCAATTGTGTTTATCTGGAATTTCTCTCTCTCTCTCTCTCTCTCTCTCTCCCCCCCACTTATCATTCTGACCAGTGGCCCATCAATCTTATTTGTACTTTCAAAACTCCAGCTCTTTGTCTTACTGAACCTTTTTGTGATATTTTTTTCTTCTATAATCTGCAGTTGTGACTTTATCTTAGTGACTGGGATTTTTCTATTTAAATTAGGATTTAGATGATCTTCCCTTTTCAACTCCCCTAGATGTGACATTAAAGTGTTTACTCTTGATTTTTCTAGTTTCTTGATGTGCATGTGCAGTGTTATGAATTTCCCTCTTTACCCTGTTTTCATGGCATTCAAGAGATTCATATAAGGTGTGTTTTTGTTTCAAGGAATCTTTCTATTTGTCTCTTGATTTCTATGTTGACCCAGAAGTCATTCAGCAGCATATTAAATATCCATGTCTTTGTGTGTTTCGGGAGTATTTTGTTGGTGGCAATATTTATTTTTGTTTTTCTGTGACCTTAGAAAATGAATAGTATTATTTCAACATTTTGAAATTTGTTTACTCTTGATTTATGACCCCAAAATGTAATAAATCTTGGAGCATGTCCCATGGGCTGATAAATAGAATATGTACTCTGTAGTTATTGGGTGAAATGTTCTGTACATGTCTGTTAAATTCATTTGATTGAGTGTCAAGTTAAGGTTCTGGATCTCCTCCTCTTCTTTTTTTGTCTTGATGATCTGTCTAGGACTGTTAGCAGGGTGTTGAGGTCTCCAACTATGATTGTTGTTGGGAGCCAGCCATGGAGGCCCACTGAGCGTTAGGGATCAGGAAGGGCCGTTGACCCCGAGACAACTAGGATGTGTTCGGGAGCTATTTGACCCCATTTCCTCCCCCTTTCTACTCAGCATTAACCAGATTAAGCTCCTGTGAGCTCAAAACATAAAAACTCTGAGATCGGGATGAACACGAGCTAACTTTAGAAGCTCATTGCTCCCATTCTTCCACAAACTGCAGTTTTGGCTTTCACACAACTTATAATTTAAACTTGTGTCACATCTAAGAGCCTTAGTATTGGTCACAGGCTTCTGGGTCATGATCTTAGGATTTATTGAAGGTGTAAATTGGAGAATATAGTTTTAGAAGACAGCCATTTTGTTGAAAGAATGTGGCTGGGTTACTTGCAGGTAGCCCACTGTGAACTTTGGACTGGGCCACATTCCAAACATTCTGGGATGGGCTGCTTTCGTTTGTAAAGTAAATACTTAACCTTCTATAGAATTGTTTAACTTGGCATAAAGCAATCAGTTTAGGATGAAAAAGGTTTATAGAATATGTCAGTCACGGATTAGGTTATCCTTTGTTATGGGATTTTAAGATTATCATATGAAAAGGGTTTAAAGGCAATCATTGATTAAGTTTTCATGGATTAAGGTTTCTGGTGGGTGGGGGACGCCCCTCCCACATCTGACTTTGTGTATAAAAGACCCGTTGTAATTCCCAATAACACACATTGCTTCTTACTAGACTGGAGTCCAGTCTCTTTCTTTCTCGCTCTCGCTCTCTCTCTTTCTTCTACCCCCCAATCACCGACGCCATCTCCACCTTTGGGGTACCCTGAACCCGGCTGGAGATAGTCCCCGGCAGATTGTGTGATTGCCAGTGTCCTCTCTTAATTTACTTAGTACTTTTTAATAAAACCTGGTTCTCCTGTTTTGGATACATATATATTTAAGATGGTTATTTCCTTACTGGTGGATTGAGTCTTTTGTCATCATGTAGTGTCCTTACATATCCTTTTTAACTTCTGATAATTTGAAGTCTGCTTTCTGTGATATCAGAATGGCTACCCCTGCTCTTTTCTGCTTTCAAATTGCCTGAAATATCATTTTCAAGCCTTTCTCTTTGAGCCTGTGGGTGTCCTTTGCAGTGAGATGAGTTTTCTGAAGGCAGCATTTTGTTAGATCATGCTTTATATCCAGTTTCCCACTTTATGACTTAATTGCTGAAATATGAGAGTGTATCCTTATCATAATACTCTTGGGGGGGGTTCTTTGCTTCCTTTTTACTTTTGTATTTGTATATGTGTATATTTTCATTTTTGTGAATGATCTGTAGGCTTTGTCAGTTGTGGGTTTGCCTGTACTTTTGTGATGAGTATGATCATTCTTTTGTTTCTGAAGAGCTGGTCTGGAGGTGGTATATTCTTTTATTGATTGGATGTCTGTGAAGAAGTTTCATTCTCCATTACTGATGAAGCTTAGCTTGGTGGAGTAGGACATTCTTGTCTGGAATTCCTTATCTTTGAGAACATTAATAATGGGACTCCAGTCCCTTCAGGCATGTAGTGTTTGTGTACAACTAATTCTGGAGAAATTCTTTTCTTTTTTGAGTTGGAGTCTCACTCTGTCACCCAGACTGGAGTGCAGTGGCCACTCCCAGCCACTGCAGCCTCGACCTGCTGGGCTCCGGCAATCCTTCCATCTCAGCCTTCCGAGTAGCTGGAATTACAGGCATGTGCTACCATGCGTGGCTGATTTTTTGATTTATTGTAGAGATGAGGTCTTGCTGCCCAGGCAGGTCTTGAACCCACAGGCTCAGGCAATCCACTCATCTCAGCCTCTCAAAGGCATGGGGTTACAGGCTTAGCCACTGAGCCCGGCTATTCTGGAGCAATTCTAATGGATCTTCCCTGGTAGGTGGTCTGACCTTTCTCTCTTGCTGCCTTTAGGATATTTTATTTCATTCTTACTTGGTGGATGCAAATTACTGTGTGCATTGGAGATAGTCTTCTCATGTGATACCTTGGGCGGAGGGTTTTTTGAATCTCTTAGGCTTGAATGGTCACTTCTCTAACAAGATGTGGGGATTTTCTTGGATGACTTAACGGAATTCCTGTTCCATGGTGTTCTAATTTTTTTCTGTATCAGGGATGCCAAGCATAGATTTGTCTTCTTGACATAGTCCCTCACCTCTCAGTGACTTTGCTCATTCATTTTGAGCTTTTTTCTATGTTTTTAATAGATTGAGTTAGTTCCATATTTTGGTTTTCAAGCTCTGAAATTCTTTCTTCTGCCTGACTGATCCTACTCCTTATACTTCTTATTATGCTGTTTTTTTCTGAGTTGGAGTCTCACTCTGTCACCCAGACTGGAGTGCAGTGGCCACTCCTGGCCACTGCAGCCTCCACCTGCTGGGGCTCTGGCGATCCTTCTGCCTCTGCCTTCCAAGTAGCTGGAATTACAGGCGTGTAGTCCCATGCCTGGCTAATTTTTTGATTTATTATAGAGATGAGATCTCACCAAGTTTCTCAGGCAGGTCTTGAACCTGCGGGCTCAGGCAATCCACTCACCTCAGCCTCCCAAGGCACAGGATTACAGGCTGAGCCACCAAGCCTGGTTTTTTTTAAATTATGCTTTAAATTCCAAGATGCAGTTCTTCATTTTTAGTATTTCAAAATGGACTTCTCTGAAATTGATCAGCTCTGCTTTTACTTCCTGTACAACTTTGATGAGTTCTACTTCTAGTTTCTCACGGTTTCTTTTATTCATTTAAGTCTTCCAGTTTTTGAGCTCTGTGACTATCATCTAAGGTAGTTTGCTCTGGGGCCTTCCGTTGTGTGCTGATAGCTGCTTTTTCAGATACTGTCTCTTTAAGACTCTTTGAGTCCCTGTGGTTCCTCACTGATTTTTCCTCATTTGTGAAAAGCAATTCTTCCATCTCTATCTTTTATCTTTGGTTTTGTTTCTCTAAAGCTATTCAGTGTCCCTCTTTTCTAAGGCCCTTTCTGTCATTTAATATAGATCACTCAATGAAAGATAGAGGAGCATTCACTTCTGCTTCATGCTCTGCCCTGAAAAAGACGTCTCTGCTACGTAGTTTTTTTCCTGATTAGTCTGGTAAGGGTAGTCTTCAGATCCCATTTAGAACTCTGCAGAGAACAGGTGAGACTAGGGGGCAGATGGGCAACCTGTCTGTTGTTTGTGGTTTGCAGACCCAAAACTTCCCACTGGGAAAGACTTTTGGTATCTTTCATTTTGTTCCCTCTCTATTCAATCTGTGTTAGCAGTTGAAAGTGAGCTAGCTCCCTGCCATGGGGGGAATCTTCCCTGTGTGCACGAGGGGTTGGCAGGTGATTTTTCCTGATCTGGGGGTTCGGTTGGCTGCCAGATGTTGGCAGCAAGTGCCAGTTGAGTACATTCTGCAGGCAAGCTTTCTAAGCCTAGGAGCCCATCTCCAGGCTCCACTGGTAGAAGGTGTATGCTCAGGGGCTGTCAGAGTGTGGGTTTGTTCCACCTTCCACTTGGGCTCCAGTGCCCATAGTTGTGCTTTGACCAGAATTCCTCCCAATGCAAACCTGGAGCATGATGGGATATGGAGCACCCAGATTCCAGCATCTGCTATAGCAGCATTCTGTTTCTGGTTTTTATGTGTTTGAAGAGACCTCTGCTGGGTCCAGAGTGCTTTACTCATCCAAAACTGTTCAGGGTGCCTATGTCTGTTGGTGGCTGGATCTCTATTCTCTGCTACATAGTGGCCATTTTGGATCCCTCTCTCAACAATCTTTTTTATAGTTACTACTTTACAAAAGTTTACTTGTTTTAGATGAAAGTTCTGAGGTTGGAGATCAGGATGCCAGTGTGGTTGTGATCTGGTAAGGTCTCTTTTGTGAGTTGCAGACAGCAGACTTCAGGTTGTATCTTCCTCAATCATGGAACCAGTCCCCCTACCTGCAAGAGTAGACTGAATCAATAGTGGATTCTGACCCACCTTGTGGATCATCCTGAGCCAGATTCTTATTTTTAATTAAAGTCTAGATTTTGTTAATTTAGGCATTATTGCATTCTATGCATAATTGCATAGAAATTTCACTATTTTTTTCTATGCTACTTCATAGGCTGTCATCTATGTCCAACCTTAAAAGGTGAATGTTAAAGATCAGACATGAAGAATACATTCCAAATAGTTATAAGGAAAAAGCGAAGGAAAAAAAGTAGAAATGAGTTCTCTTGGAAGTCTCACCCAATGACTACTCAGAATTTTTTTATTTCAGATGTCACCATTGTCTTAAAATGAAGTTAGGAAATAAGGTATTTTAGCTGGGCACATTGTCATCTTTAATAAAATCAGGCCTCTGTATGAAGGGAGTAGAATGCAGAAAAAACATGGGGTGAGTAAGAAACAGTCAATTGCTCCTGTAATAAAATGGTAGTCCAATGCAAGAGGAAAGTTAACACAAAAAGAGATTATCTTTGAAGATTTGGAAAAGAAGTGTTTTGTATTTAGAGCACATATGGTTTTACACATTCATTGACATTATTGTATATCTCAAGCATGATGGAAGTTTCATGAATGTTCATTTTAAACTGCACATATGCAAGACCCTCCCTCCAAAAAGAATTACCTTTTGAAGGGTGGACTCTTATAGCCTACCCAGAATTTATTTCTGTGGTTCCACCTGCTAGTCAAAGTTTTTAAGTGAAGTATTGACAAGGTTTCATCATGATTTGTGGAAGCAACATCTAGAGTTGTGGCAAACAACTGATTTTTTCCATCGTGACAATGCACCTGCTCACACCATGGTAAATATTCAGCGGTTTTTGACCAAAAATGTCTTGACCCTTGTGCTCTATTCAGCTGATCTCGCCCGATTCACCTGACCTTAGCCCGAGTGATTTTTGTTGTTGCTGTTGTTTCCCCACATTAAAAGAAAAGTTCTCGAAGGAAAACATGTTGCAGATGTGGAAGAGATGAAATAGAAAATAGCAGGAGCATTAAAATATATCAAAACTGACAAGTTAAATAAACTGTTTTGAGCAGTGGAAAAAGCATTTTGATAGGTGTATTGCATCTAACAGAGAGTACTTTGAAAGTAACTGAAGTTTGAACATGTAAGAATAAATACACAATTTTTATACATACATTCCAGGTTTTTTGAGTCCCCTGTCATATGTTACCTATTTTTTCCTCTACTCTCATAAAAAGTTAACAATAGAAAATAGGACAAGCGTGATAGAGAATATATGTGTGAGAAGGGACTCAGTAGACTTCTGGGACCCAGGTAATTTGGGTTTCAGTCTTGTGGATGTAGAGCAGTTGTGTTGGAAAATCAACTGCCTACTACCTGTGGATCATAGCATTTATATTATTGTATTTAAAACCTTGCATCATAACTTGAGGAATCTGAGTTCAGAGATGTTAATAAATACGTCCAAGGTCACATATGTAGCCCATGTCACAAATGCATTTATTATTTCAAAGCCCATAGTGTTATACTTTGCCATATCGGCCCCCAATCTGAATATAATTGAAGCATTTACCTGGCTCCATCAAATTGCATTTACCCTAAGTTATTTTTATTTTATTTTCAGAATACAAGTATTTTTTTTCAGATAGAGGTTTACTCATGCATACACATGCACACACATCTCCCTGTCTCTCTCTAACTTTCTTTGTGTGAGTATGTATATATTCCATGTATATACACATGAATATATGTATATATTTAAATACATATATGCATATTATATATAATCTGTCATATAGTATTGTATTGTATATTAATGTGTTGTGAGATTTATTGTTACTTATGCAAAGTTTTTTGAGTGACAGTTACACAATAGAGTATAGAATATTAAAAAATAAAATCAACAATTTAAAATACCTCAGATAGAATGCAGGAAAGAAGTATTATATAATTTTTAGAATCTAACTCTTACAAATAAGTCAATAAATGCTATAATAGAATTTATCTTTAGTCTTTAAATTTCTGTCTTCTTTTCTTCATAATGAAATAGAAATATAAGTACCAAAACCCTCAAAGTTTAATTATGCAAAAATCAAGTAAGAGGAGCAAATTCAGAGTTACACTCAAGTTTGTTTTATTGTTGAAAGAAAAATCAGTAAAGCTGATTTTGAAAATATGTTGATTTGATACATTTAACAATGGTTTAGAGTGAGGCAGTCTGCAACTATTGGCCAACTTGGTTAATACTCTGTGAATCAGGCCAACATAGGAGGTTTATGTACTCTTCAGAACAGTTAACTTTACTCTACTTTAATGTAATAAATTGTACTAGTAAACCTCATCAGTAACCTAGCAAATGCATGACTTTCATTAGAAAAAAACTAATTATATAATGCATATAAACTATAACCAAATTTCTACTACTAATTAATATAAATTTCAATAATATGTCCTATGTATTATTGGTATTACTTTAATAGGGAAAATACTAAGTCTAGCCACAGAAATGAATTCAAATAAGAAAAGTATTTTTTATCTTATTATCAGTCAATTTCTGTACAATTTACAGAAATGTAAAATTAAATATCAGGTAGAGACCACCTGGTTATTGTTACATATACTTGGGGAAGATTTATATGCCAAATCGAAGACATTTTTCATCTTCTCCTCTATTAAAACTGTCTTGATATTCAATAATAGATGACAGGAAAGATTAGAATATGATAAACTTAAAACATCATACAGTTATTAATTTTATGTTCCCCACTAAGACTTCTGCTGCAATATTTTAATAAGGAAGCATTGATTTATCCATATGAATTTAACTTCAAGTTTGCACTTTATTGGAACTGCTAACCAAATGTAAATCTATTTCATGTTATGTAGTAGATAAACCTACGTAAATTTAAAATAATATCAAACATTTGCAGTAATAAACTTGTACAAAATTGTATTAACTATCAAGGGACTTTAATTTACACAAGACTGTGAGACTTCAGGAGTTCAACAAAAGTTGATCTGCAGAAAAGTCAAAATTAAGTGAGCAAATGTTGTCTTCTGTCTTCTGGCCATAGTATACAAACTCCTGTAAAATAGGTTTAAGTGATAAAGGAGCTAAATCTCATAAAATTATTGATTTATGAAAGACATAACACGCATTATACTGCCAAAAAATAATTATTGCTCCAATGACTATGTGAGTTACTGGAAAATTTTTAACCACATGTTTTGTTTACATTTATTTCCAAAGAGGATATATGATTAGTTTGTTTAGTGTCAAAATAGTTCCTTTCTCTTAGAGTAAGCCTTTTTTTTTCTATGCCCTAGATGTATCTGTGGCAGTCCCCATACTTACAAAAGTCTAGTGATCCTTTGAGAGAAAAAAATTATTTTATTATAAGCCGGTAAGTAAATCTATGTAGTCTATATCTACACAGTAATTTATCCTTAAAACTACTCACTGTAGTCAGTCATCGAAACAGCAGTAACATACTTAATTTAAAATATTGTGGTTGTCTTTTTATATTAGGAAAGAAAAAATATAGAAGTATTTTTTTTTTCCTCTCCAACTCTAAGAATTCTGTACCACTGACTTCAAGTGCCCTTTAAGTGGTCTTAAAAAACCTAATATATTTCCCAACTTATTCTCCCACATTCGTAGATCCTTTTCCTCTATCTTCAAGCCTGGAATAATCCTTTCCCCATATTAATTGTAACTGAAGACCTTTTTTATTGCATTGCTGTAAATATTATATGTGATCGAAGGGAACTTGCATGTATTCCCATGGCCATTTATATCCTGCCCTTTGCTCCTGTCCTCGTATGTTCTGGCTTTTATGTTCCTCATGACTAGGGATCTAGCACCTAGGCATAAATCAAAAACCAATTTTTCTTCTTGCTTACTGGATTTCATCTGTCTTTCCTACTAAAAGTATTTTTTCCTCATTTACATGATTAATTCTTACCTCTCAATGGGATAATACACTCAAATCTACAAACATGCTATACTTTTTTTCTCATCTTAAAATTTTACATCTCTTTTCAGAACCTATCTCCAAAGTTCAAAATGTGTGTACTTAATTGTTTTCTTTTTTTATGTGTGTTCTTTTTGCACTTGACATAGTTCAATTTTAGTTCAAAACTAAAATTCTATTGCCCCTTTAAAAAAATCGTACTGTTATTTTCAACCATTCTCTTCTTCTTCTTCTTCCAGATGCTCAGGAAATATAATTTTGTTTATCAAAATATTCAGAATCTAACCAGTTTTCACTACTTCCTCTGCTAGCATGTGCTTTGGTACCACAATCTTTTCTTGCTTGATGTATTGCATTTGGCTTTGGAGAGGCCTCCCTGCTTCTTCTTTTGTTCCCTAAATTTCATTATCAACACAATAATCAGGAGAATAATTTAATACAATTTCAAGAAAGACCACAACATTTTTCTTCTCAAAGCCTCCAATAAGCTTCTTCCTTCAGCGCTTGATAAAAGACGGTCTTTGTCATAACCTTTTCTAGCTCCAACTACCTCTCTCTATGTGTCCCCCACCCCACTCTTTGGCTCACCCTGCTCCCCATGCTCTGGCTGCAAGAAGTATGTTACCGCAGTTTCGATGATTGACTACACTGAGTAATTTTAAGGATAAATTACTGTATAGATAGAGGCTAGACAGATTTACTTACCAAGGAGGGTAAAGGAACTAAATCATCTCATTAAAATTATTAATTCTTATGATCCTTTGAGAGAGAAAGATATCCTTCATGGTGGTAGTTAATTGCTTTTCTTTCTGTTATATTTCAAGGGACTATACTGATGTTTGGCACAAAATAGGTAATCAACATGTATTGTTCAATGGATGGTGCAATACCGTTGGGCTATTCAGATTAGCTAATCCTTACTTATCTAGTTCTAAAATTTTAAATAATTATAAATTTCTAGTTTAGTTTTTAACTCTTAAATAAGGAAAAACCATTAAATTGAGTTACAGTAGCTAATGCAATTTGTAGAATCTTTTTAGATTAAGTACATTTTATTCTAATACTGATTATCTTGTTCTCATTGGTAACATTTATAGACTAGGGACTAACAGCAGAAATTACACACCACACTCAGAAAGAAAAAAAAAAGATCAATGAAAACAGGTCATTGAGGAATAAATAACAATAAAGAAGGGAGGCAACCACCAAATAACAGAGAAGGTAAGTACATTTCCTGCAGTCTGAGTTTTTTTTTTTTGTCCAGGGATGGGAAAATATTAGTTATTAGATCTCAACATAAGAAGATGTTTACTACATCTCACCAAAATATAAGAAATAAATTACAAGAATCAATTATCTTGTCATTAACTGAATATTAGATTATGTTTTAGATTAACTATATGCTAGAACTGTCCTAATGTAGCAAGTAAGTTATACTATAGTTTCAAAGTATTTTAATTAAAAAGCCATTTACATAACTTTTCTACATACGTTCACTTTATACAAAATAATGTGTATTTTGATATTACTAGAAAAATTATGTGTTGCTGTATTTAATTTTTCCAAGCTTTTTCTATGGTTGTTTCATCAACATGGAAATGATAGGTTTGTATTTTCATAGCAAGTCCTGTCCCTTAGCACTGCTCTCAAAAATGGTCATAATTGTGTTCACACAGACCCTTGTGAAAACAAAGTTATAAAAACCTCTAGGAAAGATGAATACAAAAAAATCAATTAAGCATTGTATTTAAAATATGATTTTGTTTAAATCACCAAAATATTTTTTATTTATAAATTATAAATATACAAAGAACATAGAAACTGGATACCAATGAAGAGAAGATTAAAAGAAAGAAACAGCTGGGAGAAACTATAGCCACTTCCTCTAATCTATATACATTGGACTTTCCTTAAGCTAAAGTAAGTAGCTTAGGTATAAATTTAACAAAATCTTTCCTTATATGTCCCAAAATTACCATCAATTTTCTTGCTCAGATGGTCACTTTTCTCTATAGAGCTATTACAACTATGAGCCATATACAAGTGTTAGGAAGTCAGAGTAGCAAGCACTCTCCTCATTTGAAGTGTAGGCAAGTGGAGGTTTGGATATCAGCAGTTAGCAATTTATCTTCAAATAAAATATCTTTGTATATAAAATATTCTTTATTCCTAAAAGTCTTTTTTTCTCTCTTTTTTTCTCTCTGTCTGTCTTTCCCTCTTTGTATGTCTATCTATCTCCTTCTATCTCAGAGTCAGAAGTATCTAGAGAAAATATTCTAAGGATCTCCTTTTATTTCCCGAAATATTTTTATTCTATATAATAACATTGTGATGTTTCTATTTATTTATGTACATAATCATTCATCTAATGAATATTGAGTCATCATATATGCATGATGTTGCTATACTTGTTTCCCATGAATCAGAGAGAATATGTTCTTGTTCTTGTAGAGATTAAATTCTGGTGTGGAATTGTTTTAGCTGGACTAAGATAATAACATTGATTTTACTGGGATAGCAGATATAGACTATAGGGTAATTAATTGATCAATGATTGGAGGGGAGTGGTAAATGTGTGAAAAATTGAGATAAATTGGTAAATATTTATGACCCTAAATTTTCATTTACAAAAATAAAATAATTTAAACTTATATGACCCTGATAATTGTCTCAGTGTTCTGACTCAGCTGATATAATCAAAGAAGCAACAGTGGTTGCATTTTCTATTAGAGTCTTCCAAAACTTTTAAAAATATTTGAGGAAATGCAGCCTTAGTAATTCCTCAGTAATAGATAACAAACTATTAGTTATCTATTTTTGTTTTCTTGGTCTATTTACAAGCTATAACAAAATATAAATTTGGAAACTTATAAATAAAAAAAAATATTTCTTACAGTTTTAGATATTGGAAAGTCCAAGATCTGCTTCAGTTTCTTGTAAGGTCTGGGTTCCTGGTTTATAGAAAGTTGTTGGAGGAATTTTGGGAAGATGGCAGCAGAGCCAGGAAGATTACGAGTCCCTGTGTGAGTGAGTGAGTATATGAATGAATTTGCATGCATGTCTGTGTATAAATGGATTTGTGAGTGGCTGACTGAATGGGAACGTGGCAGCAAGTGGCCAGGGCTTTCCTGGTCAAGCAGCTGGTGCTGTAGCCACTCTGCTTGAGCCCTTGTGCTTCCTGTGGCATAGAGGCTAAGCGACATCTTCTAAAATCAACAAAGCACTTTCTAGGAAGAAGCTGCCAGAGTGACTGCTGTTGCCAGACTCTGTCCCGCCACTGCAGTACCAGGTTGGACGCTGGCAGCAAGGGCCAGAGAGGGAGCACAGCAAAGCAGCCAGAGGTAGAGTCCTGAAGAAGCGACAGGGAGTGGCCACCCCAGACCTGGGCTGTCTCCACTTCCAGCACCAAGCTAGACTTCAAGGCCCCACCACTGGGACCTGAGATCTGGAGACTGTGGTACTTTCTGGGGAAGGAGCTATCTTTCCCTATCCTATATGTGGCAGGAACTGTAGTCTGTAGAGGAATTGACCAGCCAGTCTGAAACCTAGCCAGAGATATGCTCTAGGGTGGCATCCGCAAAACAGCAGACATGCACCTTAAAACCAGGGAGTGATTTTAGCTTTGTTTGGGGGCTGCTTTCCATGAACCCATAGAGGATTGACCTCAGCGCACAAGCCCTGGTGGGTGACAGCAGATGATCCATAAACCCCTCTCCCCTGCCTTGTACCATCTGCTGGACAATAGACGTATACAACAGATCTGACTGAGAAGGAAGCTGATGAGGGCCTAACTGACTGTCCCCCTGCCCCAAGCAATAAGTGAAAGAGATCAAGAGGGTAGGGTAGAGGCAGAGTCCCCATTTCCTTGCCACAAATCAGATGCCATGGCAACTGCAACCATGTTGAAAGAGGAAGGAAGAGAGAGACCAGGAGACACAGAGTCATCATCTCCCACCACCAGGCGGGGGTGGGGGTAAAGATTCTAACATCTAAAGTTTCAAGAGTGAAAAAGGAACCTGCAGTAACAGATCTGCAGTCACAGAACATCCATTCCTTTTCAAAGAGATGTACTAAAACTGAGAAATCTCTACCAGCAGATTTTTTTCTTTTTTCTTTTTTTTGTTTCTCTCATTTGTTTCCTTTGCTTGTTTGGTTGATTGATTTTGTCTTTTCTTTCTTCTTTCTCTTTTCCTCTCTTTGTTCTTTGTTTTTGTTTGTTTGGTTTTTTTCATTTTAAAATCTTTCTTCTTCATTTCCTTTTTTCTCTCTTTCATCCCTCTCTTTTGTCTCTTATACTGTATCTCAGACTCAGGGGCTACAAAAGCATACCCATTGTAAGGTAAAATTGTGTGGAGATGCAAGTCCCAGCTGACCAACTTCCCAGATAACATGCATTGTGACGCATTAGTAGGTTCTGAATCCTTGCAACCCCTCTTCCATCCCTTAGTAAGTGCTCAGAATTGTAAAGAGGTAGCACAATGCCCTACCTCCTGCCCTATTTCATATTTGAATAAACCCAGATGCTTGGCTCATGGAAGAAAAAAGTTAGAAGAGCAAATACAAGTGATTGTCTCTCCATTTCCCACTGAGCACCTGAATTAACCATAAGAGAACACTGAAAATAAAGAAAAACCAATGAAAAATCACTAGTAGCCTTCAAAGCCACAATAAAGAGACAGGGCATAAAAGAACAGCTACTGGAGCACAAATAATCGCTATCTACAAGAACAACTGTACCCAGAGGGTACTTACAGAGATCAGAGAATCATTAGATAGGATGAGTAAATTTTAGGAAATGCAAGGGATAAAACTAAATGAAATTGCAACTGAGTTGGACAGACTCAAGAAACTCTATTTAGAAATAAGAGAAATAAAGAACATCATCCAAGAAATAATAAACTGACAAGCATAGGAAACAGAATTGACCAAGCAGAAGAAAGAATCTAGGAGTTGGAAGACCAAGATACAGAATTAACCCAAAATATTAAAAATATAGAAAAAAAACTTAAGAAGAAAGGAGAAATTCTTTAAGAGATGTGAAATTTTATCAAGAAGCCAAATCTACATCTGATCAGTATACTTGAAGTAGAATGAGAAATGGAAAACACCTTAGAACAAACAATCCATGAAGTCATTCAAGAAAACTTCCTCATCTGGCCAGAGATAAGATTATACGAGCACAAGAGAGTCAGAGAACCCGTGTAAGGCATCTTATGAGAAGACCAACTCCTAGACACATAATTCGCCTATATAATGTAAAGATAAAAGAAGAAATCCTAAAGACAGCAAAGGAGAAAGGTCAGTCTACGTACCAGGAAAGACTGATCAGAATTGCTGCAGACATCTGCACAAACACTACAGGCCAGAAGGGATTGGACCCCAATCTATAATGTTCTCAAAGATAAATATTTCCACCAAGAATTTCCTACCTGTCAAGTAATCTTCAGCAGTGATGGAGAATTCAAATCCTTCCCAGACATCTAAACCCTAAGAGAATATGCTGCTTCCTGACCAGATTTACAGAAGATGATTTAAAAAGTGCTGTTTAGCCAGGCTCGGTGGCTCAGCCTGTAATCCTGCGCCTTTGGGAGGCTGAGGTAGTGGATTGCCTGAGCCCGCGGGTTCAAGACCCACCTGGGCAGTGAGATCTCATCTCTAAATAAATCAAAAAATCAGCTGGGCATGGTAGCACATGCCTGTAATTCTGGCTACGTGGAAGGTTGAGGCGGAAGGATCGCCAGAGCCCAGCAGGTCGAGGCTGCGGTGGCCGGGAGCGGCCACTGCACTCTAGTCTGAGCGACAGAGTGAGACTCCAACTCAAAAAAAAAAAAAAGTGCTGTGTACAGTTAAATAAATAAATAAATAAATAAATGTCATGCACTTCACAAGATCACAAACACACAGAAGCAACGAAGTTCACAGCGCATCCACAAAAAAACCCACATATATTAACACAAAAGGTAAAAGGAAACAAAACAGTCTTATAAGATCCTTATAACAAGAACAAAATCTCACGTTTCAATAATCAGCCTGAACATGAATGGACTGAATACACCATGGAAAAGACATAGAATGGCAAACTTGATAAAAAAGCAGACACAACATAATGTTGCCTCCAGGAAATAAGCTTCCTGATAAAGTAAACTCACAGATTTAAAGTAAGAGGATAAGTAAGAATAAACTTTCAGTTGAACAGGAAATAAAAAAGGACATGAGTCACAATTTTAATATCAGACAAAGCAGCCTATGACAAAAGTCTCAATTCATCAGCAGGAAATATCTTTCCTAAACATATATGTACCCAACACAGGAGGCCAAAGATTTATAAGGCAACTATTAAGTAAACTAAAAAAGGACATTGACTCTAACACTATCATAGCTAGGAGATGTGAATACCCCACTAACAACCCTAGATGGATCATTAAGGCAAAAAAAAAAACAAAAATAAGGTGATCCAGAACTTCAACCTGATGCTTGACCAAATGGACTTAATAGATAGCTATAAAACACTCTACCCAATAACCACAGAATATACATTCTACTCAACATCACATGAAGCATACTCCAAGATCAACCATATCTTTGGCCATAAATCTAGCATAAACAAATTTCACAATTGAAATACTGCTATATGCCTTCTCAGTCAAGAGTGGAATAAAAATAAATATTGCCACCAACAAGATCCCCCTAAAACACACAAAGACATGTACATTAGACAGCATGATTCTGAACAACTCCTAGGACAATGCAGAAATAAAAACAGAAATTAAAATATTCTTGGAAACAAATGAAACCAAAGATCCACCTTCCAAAACCTCTGGGAGGCTATGAAAAACGTACTAATAGGGGAAGTTAAAGTTCTGCACACATACATCAAGAAAATAGATCAAGAGTTAGCAGCCTAACAAAGCACCTAAGGGAGTTAGAAAGGCAAGACCACCAAAACCTGACTTCAGTAGAAGAATCCAGATCACTCAAGTAAAAGCACAAATACAGAACATAGAATACAAAGATATCATAGGAAAAAAACCCAACACATCAAAAAGTTGATTCTTTGAAAAGATAATCTAGATTGATGAACCTTTAGCCAGATTGACCAGAGAAAGAGAGAAAAAGACCACATAAACACAACCAGAAATGAAAAAGATCAACTCACAACTGACCCTGAAGAAATGCAAAAGATTATCAGAGATTACTAAGCACATCTGTATGGAAACAAACTCAAAAATCTGAATAAAATGGAGTACTTTCTGACATCACTCAATCTCCTAAGGTTGAAACAAGACACCGAGACCCTAAATAGACCAGTAACAGCTCAGGAAATTGACTCCATCATAAGAAAACTACCTACCATAAAAAAAAAAAAAAAAAAAAAAAATCCCTGGACCAGATGGATTTCCAGTGGAATTCTACAAAACACACAAAGGAGAGATTATACCAGTTCTATTGAGATTATTCCAGGCAATAGAGAAAGATGGAACTTTCCCCAAATATTTTAATGACTCTAACATCACAGTGATACACAAACTGAGTAAAGATCTAACAAAGACAGAGAACTACAGACCAATATCCCTGATGCACATAGATGCAAAAATTCTCAACAAAATTCCAGCAAGTTGGATCTAGCAACACAGTTCAAAAATCACCCACCATGACCAAGTAGGCTTCTTCCCTGGGATGCAGAACTGATTCAACATCCACAAGACCATAAATGTAATTAAATACATCAACAGATGTAAAAACAAGAACCACATTATTATATCATCAGACACAGAAAAAGCTTTCAACAAGTCCAGCATCCCTTCTTGATAAAACCCTTAAATACCTAGTCATAGAAAGAATATGCCTCAAAATAATAAGAGCCCTTTATGATAAACTCACAGCCAACATATTGCTAAATGGACAGAAATTGGAAGCATTTCTCCTGAAAACCAAAAAAATGATAAGCTGCCAACTTTCACTCCTTCTAATCAACGTGGTGTTGGAAGTCCTAGCCAGAGCAATTAGACAAGAGAAGGAAATCAGGAGTATACAAATAGGAAAAGAGGAAGTCAAGTTATCCCTCTTTTCTGATGATATGATCCTATACCTTGAAAACCCAAGAGAATTTGTCATAAACCTCCTTGCACTGATAAGGACTTTGGCAAAGTATTAGAGTATAAAATAAATGTGTAAAAGACAGTCATATTTGTATACACCAACAGCAATCAGGCAAAGTTCCAAATAAAAGTGCAATCTCATTCACAATAACCACACACACGAAAGTGAAATACTTTAGCATCTTTCAAACCAGCGAAGTGAAAGAGCTTTACAATAAAAATCACTGCTCAAAAAAAGAAAGATGACACAAACAAATGGAAAAATATTCCATACTCATGGATTGTAAGAATCAACACTGTTAAGATGTCCATCCTGCCTGAGGCAATCTGCAAATTCAACGTAACACCCCTTAAATTACCAACATCATTCTTCTCATACCTGCAAGCAACAATGCAGAAATTCATATAGAAACATAAATGATTACAAATAATCAAAACAATCCTCAGCAAAAGGAACAAAGTGGGAGATATCACACTTCCAGATTTTAAACTTTATTATAAGGCTACAATAATCAAAACAGCCTGGTATTGGTACAAGAATAGGCATATAGACTAATGGAACAGGATGAAGATTCTGGAAGCAAAACCTGAATTTCTCAACTAACTCATCTTTGACAAAGCCTGCATCAACAAACACTGGGAAGAGGAAAACCTATTCATCAAATGGTACTGGGTAAACTGGCTGACCACATGCAGAAGAATGAAACCAGACCCCTACATATCACCATACACAAAAATCAATTCTATGTAAGTCAAAGACCTATAATCTTAGAAAATGCGGGGGACACCAATACAAAATTAGAATAGACAGTCAGTTCCTGATCCAAACCTCTATATCCCAGCCATAAGAGATAAGACTGACATGTGGGACCTCTTCCAACTAAAAAGCTTCTGCAAAACAAAACAAAAAAAACCATTAAGAGAATCGAGAGACAGTCCACAGAATGGGAAACAATATTTGTCAACTTTATATCTAACAACAGCCAAACATATAAGATCTACAAGAAACTCAAATATGCTGAAAGGAAAACAAACAAACAAATAACTCTATTAAAATGTGGTCAAAAGATATGAATAGACGCTTCTCAAAAGAAGACCTGTGAGCAATCACCAGACATATGAAAAAATGTTCAGCCGCACTATTCATCAAAGAAATGCACATCAAAACCAGCTGAGATACCACCTAATTCTTGTCAAGATGGTCATCATTAATAACTCAAAAAACAACAGATGTTGGAGAGAATGCGGGGAAAAGGGAGCACTCTATACTGTTGATCAGATTGTAAACTAGTACACCCTTTGTGGAAAACAGTGTGACAATTTCTAAAAGATCTAAAAATTGGCCTTCCATATGACCCAACAATCACCCTTCTGGGAATATATCTGAAGGGACTCAAATCATTCTATAGAAAAGATATCTGTGCACACATATTTGTTGCAGCACTATTCACAACAACAAAAACATGAGACTAACCTTGCTGCCCATTGAATGTGGACTGGATTAAAAAAATGTGGCACATATGCACAATGAAATAATATGCAGCCACAAAAAAGAAAAAAAGTGTGGACTTTGCAGCAACTTGGATGGATTTAGAATCTATCATACTCAGTGATTTATCACAGAAACAAATAAAGTAACACATATTATTAATCATAAGTGCACCCTGAACATTTATTATTATACTACATGAAGAAGATTGACAGTAGTGGATCACAGCTGATGGTAAGGGGGGGACATAACATTAATCAGGGTACCTAATCTCAAACCAGGTGAAGTGAGTACTATGGAAGGCCCAAACTTCACCTGTATGAAGACCCCTTATGTACCTAACCCTGAACTGCACCTCATATCTTTTAAAGAAAAAAGAAGGAAAGTTGCCTATTTGCTGTGTCTTTCTTCACCTGGTGAAAAAGAACTTTATTTTGCAGTCCCTTTTAAGGGCACTAATCCTATTCATGGAGGTTCCATCCTCATGACGTAAGAACCTCCCCAAATCCTACCTCCTAATGCCATTAGCTTGGGGATAAGGTTTCAACACATGAATTTTTGTAGGACACAAACATTCAGATTATAGCAGTTATGAAACAAATTATTCCCAAATTTAACAGTATAAATCAACAATAAAAATTAATCATTGTACAGTTTCTACAGATAAGAAATGCTGAAATGATTTGGGCAGCTCTGGTCCAAGAGCTTTCATGAAGTCACAGTTAAGATGGTGGCTGAGGCTGCAGTCATCTGAAGGCTTGACTGAGACTAAAATATTTCCTTCTAAGGGGTTTCTGTTGAAAGGCCTCACTTCCTTTTCATGTAGACTTCTCCAGAAAGCTGTTTGACTATCTATATGATTTGGCTGCCATCTTACTTCTTGAGGAATAATCCAGGAGACAGCAAGGAAGAGGCAATCATATCTGTTATAACCTATCCTCAACAGCAACACCATTACTTTTCAGTGTCCTATCAGTTTCACAGGTGAGACCTATTTATCATGGGAGAGGGATGTATAAAGATGTGGATAATATGAGGTGAAGACCGTTGAAAATCACCTTGAAAGCTGCCTACCACATTAAGAATTATTTTACTATTTCTTTGAAGTCTTTTTCATTTATAATATATTTTACTTGGAATGATTTGCAATCAGACTTAGCATGTTTTCAAATCTCTTTAACAGATGCTATCTTGTCTATGATTAGATAAGTTCATCTAAAGCCCTCAGGCAAGGCCCTCAGAACTAAACACCTGTTGTACTTCCTTTATTTATTATGTGATCTAAATTATGAAAAGCGTGTATCTATTTTAAAAATTCATAGCTTGTCTTTTATTCCTGCTGTTAACAGATTTGTAGGCAATGCTTTTGAAGTTAAAAATAATATATATATATATATATGTTTAATTTAGCGACGACTTTTCCTGCTTCTTCATTTTGCATATGAGGGTACTACTATCCAGAGAGGTCAAGTGACTAAAGTTGCAAAATTTAGAATAATATTCAGGTTTTCTGGTTTCTAGTCTATAGTCTTTTTTATATATATGCAACTTCTAGCAGCTGAATAGTTTTCAATAATTTTGGACCTGTATAATAAAACATTCATAAATTTAGCATTAGAGATTTGTAGGCTGGTTATAATGGAACACTTCACAATGCCAGCAGCTATAAACTTTTCCCTGTATGATTTCCTTCTTTTCATTATGCTGGTGTTTCAGCTCAACATTTCAAAGACCTAAGGCAATGAAACAGGACTTTCCTCGTAGAGAAAACAAAAACAGTGAAAATACCTACGAAAATTGCAATTTTGGAAATTCATTGATATCAAAGTTCTGACAACAAAAAAAAGTTTAGAAAAATCCAGCTGCATAATTACCGTGTTTGATATGCTTTACTGAACAAATAACAAGGAAAGACTATGGAATCAAATTTAAAAATGTATACACATATGATTCATTCAGCCCTTAGTATCTACTTAACAAATTTGTGTTTGCAAATATATTTCATTCCATTTCAAAAAAGAATTATTCTTTTCTCCCTAAACCAGCTTATTTGGGTTAGAAGCAGTGTACCTAAGGGTTGAATCATTTCAAGAGTTGTGAATCAACAGTAAAATTTATTTATTTATTCACTCATGGGTGAAAATAATATTGCAAGTAGAATAGTGACTCACCAGCCATTGAACTTGTTGTGTTGACATATGACACAATATTTTGATTCTTTAGCAATTTGTCCATTTTTAACTTTTTGTTCTTTATGATAAGATTACAAAACAAGAAACTATCACAAAGCTAAATAAAATAGAATTGTGTAATAAGCTAGCTTAAGCTTTATTTTTAATTTATTGTTTCATTATAATAATTGCTTTGCAGTAGCATATTTGTAAAATGGCCATGATTGAAGAAAAAATAACTTCCTTATATCTGCCAAAGTAAGAGCTTTATAAAGATAAAGAACAATTTGTGTTTATAGTCAGAATTTAGTATTTTATACAGTCAGAATGTAGTATTTTCTACCAAATATAATATCTCACAATGCAGCCCTGTTTGAAAATAAACTTTTTTTTTATATTTACTAAAAACAAATCAAATAGTCTAAAGAGTTTCCACACACCTCACACTGTTTTTCTATTATCAATATCTTACATAAATATGACACATCTGTTACAATTAAAAAACCAATACTGCTATATTGTTATTAGTCAAAGTACATAATTTATTCAGAATTATTTACTTTAATAGTCTCTTTTTATTCCAGGATTCCATTTTACATTTAGACATCATGTCTCCATATGCTATTTTTGGCTTTGACAGTTCTTATGACTTTTCTTCTTTATGAAGGCCCTGTGAATTTTGAGGAATACTGGTTAGGTATTGTGTAGAAGAGACTTTTATTGATATAAGATTGGATTGGGTTGTATTTTGGGGAGGAAGACCAAGAAAGTAAAGAATGATACTTTTTTTTAAGTAACACATATAATTGGCTGATTAAAGTTATTACAATCTCATCCATTTATTATGTGTTCAACTCTGTAATATTTCCATGAAACTTGGAACTAGAATTCAGAAAGTCTTATTACTATGTGAGGTAAACTTGATGTTCTGGAAATATAGTTGCCTACAATCAAGTTTGATACAATCTTTAGGTTTTTATAGGGATGTGACAGTAAAAAAATATGTGAATTAAATATCCAAATTTCTTAATAATTTTGGGACTAGAAGCTCTAAAACTTATATTCAATTTGATTACTGCATTACCAATACTACTTCAAACTCTATTATAAATCTATAACTACTTCAATTTTTTCAACCAGACTAAATTTCCTAAACTAGATTTTCTATTAATTAGTTTAATGAATCCTTATTAACAGTATTTATTTGAATTTCAAAACTCCATCTGTAAGATTTTTTGCTCATAGCTAGTAAAATTTAATTTCTATTCAGTAAGTTCTGAATATATTAACTATATTGCCTAGTAATTCTGTATAGCTTTTCCTGACAGTGGAATTTTAAATGTATTGTATATCAAGTATATTAGGAACATATAAGTCAATTGCTTTGGCAGTACTAACTAGATATATGAAACATAAGAGCTTTTATAAAATGCAATAAAATTTAGTTAAAATACACTTAACATTAATTTTAGCAGCCACATGAATTAATAATGTGTAAGGTAGAAAATTAAGTTTAAAAAATCTTTTGTTGTATCTCTTATCATAAAATGATTATGACCAAGGCAAAAATAACTGTAACTCACTCTATCATATATATATATGTATACACACACACACATATGTAATTGATGTGACAATAATCACAATAGCTGGATCATATATTTTAAGAAGACATCCAAAGAATCTTGCTTTTCTTTGAGAATGAGAGATTTTAAGAATGAGAGCATAAATTAGCCACTGTTGATGTTACTACTGAATTGATACACTTAGCATTCATTCAAGTATAGCAAAAACAATGTTTCTCAAAGCAACCTTAAAAAGTGGGCAAAGAACATGAACAGACATTGCTCAAAGGATGACATACAAGCAGCCAACAGACACATGAAAAACTGATCAGCCTCACTAATCATCAAAGAAATGTAAATTAAAACTATAGTGAGATACCACCAAACTCCAGTAAAGATGGTTATCATCAACAAGTCAAAAAACAACAGGTGGTGGCGTGGCTGCAGAGGAAAGAGAATGCTGCTACACTGTTGGTAGGAATGGAAAGCTGTTCGGGACCGACTGCAAAGTTCTGCCTTCTGACATGGTCAAGAAGACTGATGACCCTGGACGGCATGGCACGTCCCGGAAAGTGGTGGTTCTGCTTCTCCTGCTTTGCTTAGTCATACGGCCGGTGGAAATCCTAGGGGTTGAGAAACTACAGCTTACTAATCAACCACAGAAAATAGACTCCAGGGGACTGCGGGAAATTTTATCAATTCACCTTGCAGTTATAGCACAAAGAGGAAAGATAATTGCCCATCCTGAAGTGACGAGGCCAGAAATTTTCATCAAATTACTAGATAAATCTTATACCCCCTTAAGGGGAAACTTCGACGTTATGTTAAGAAGCTGGGGTTGCAGACGGAGGTCCACTAATTGTAGATTGTTGTGCAGTTTGTACTGGCAGAACCCCAAGAAATGTCATTGTTCTGGAAATTGGTTTCTCTATAGCTACACAATAAAAGTTTAGTTCCTTGTGGCAGAAAACATTTGCTAGAGTGTACCTGGTCATAGCTAAATATATAACAGGTTGACCTTTGCTGTTATGTGATTTCTAGGAAAAGATTATTTTTAATACAAATATTATGTTTATTTTTAAAAGATCATGGGTATTCAAGCATAGGGTAATGGTGTTTTTGTGTTTTGAGTGTGTTTAGCTTTAAAGGAATAATCGCACAAAGTTTTTGTTTCATAGCTTTAAGAAAAACGATTGTATTTAATTGTTAAAGAATGAGGAGAGTCTGTGAAAGGTTTCACGTAACTGTCCACCTAACTGTAAGAATATGAGAAAAATACTCGGAAGGTTGCACATGACCATCATTAATGTTTTAAGAAACCTGTTTTGGAAAATTTAAATATTGTCAAGAAAAGATTTTTCATGTATGTCACCCAAAAGGTTATGTAACAAAAAGGTATATAAATCACAAATTTGCTGGCAATAAACGAGCAGTCCTGCATAAACACCAGGCCTGTGTCCATCTCTTCACTCACCGACGCCACCCTTCCTTCGGGAAACCCTGAACCTGCTGGAGCGGGACTCCAGCAGAAAACTAGTCCAACCTCTATGGAAAACAGTGGAGCGATTTCTCAAGTAACTAAAAATTGAGCTTCATATGATCCAGCAATCCCTCTCCTGGGAATATACCCAGAGGACTATAAGTCACTATACAAAAAAGACACCTGCAAATGCCTGTTTATTGCTACACATGCATTTTATTGCTATTCACAATAGCAAAAACATGGAACCAACCCAGATGTCCATCGGAAATGAACTAGATAAAGAAAATGTAGTACATATATATAATGGAATATTATGCAACCATTAAAGAAGGACATAACTGTGGTCTTCTCAGCAACTTGGATACAGTTGGAGACCATTACACTAAGTGAACTACCACAGAAACAAAGAACTGAATATGTGTTCACACTTGTAATATTAGTTACATTAGGACAAGCGTGGAATTGGCAATCATGAAGCATAGTTAGGGAGAAAGAGAAAAAGATGGAGGAGAAGGGGACATGTGGCAACACAAAGGATACATGGTCGACTAACAGGGGGAGCAGGGCCATCTGGAAGTCCAAACTTCATCTGTGTACTCACTGCTTATGTTGCAAACTCTTCCTTGTACTCCACAACTCTAAGTTAATAATAAATGAACGAATGAATGAATGAATAAATACATAAATAAATAAATAAAACAGATTTCTTTCTTTTCCTCTTTTTTTTTTTTTGAG
>NW_007251168.1:484147-522178 GCF_000164805.1 Carlito syrichta | reverse complement strand
TCTGTTACCATGCTGGAGTGCAGTGGCACTCTCATGGCCACTGCAGCCTCAGCCTGCTGGGCTCCGGCGATCCTTCCACCTCAGCCTTTCAAGTCACTGGAACTATAGGTATACACCACCATGCCCAGCTAATTTTTTGATTTGTTGTAGAAATGAGGTCTCGCCAAGTTACCCAGGCTGGTCTTGAACCCGTAGGCTTAGGCAATCCTTTCACCTCATCCTCCCCAAGTGCTGGAATTATATTATATATATACTCCATGCCATCCTAATCATAGATTTCTTACTTTCCCAAGCCCATTACTAGAAATTCTGATTTCTAGTGGCCTGAAAATTTGTATTTCCAATAAGACCTGAGTGATACTGGTGCTGTAGTTCTTGTTCTTACATTCATAATCCAAAGGTTAGCAGGAAAGGTTAGATGTTTGAAAGAGTAGATCTCTTCCTTTTAAGGATAGTATTGTGGTAATGAAGTTAGACCCATTCATTAAAGAATGAATACCAAAGGAAAAAAATGGTGACATTATCACTGAAATTCAACTAATTCATCATTAAAAATTATAGCTGTCTTTCCTCACATTTATATAATATGTTCTAAAACATCATATCCCAAAAGGCATAATAGTTTTATGTCATGGTAGTTCTGGAGGAATTGTGCAAACAGTTTGCAATAAAAATTCATTTCATGTAGCCAATCTATATTTGTTATTTTTATGTTATTTTTCTGATCATAAATATAGTTTAAGTAGACATGGAAAATTATATTCATAACTGAGCTTTTTAAAATCCTGTTTCCCTATTGATTTTGTTTTATCGAAGTGGTATAAACTTATTTTCCAAACTTTGTTTAAAAGGAAAATTTTAATTATTTTCAGTGAGGCTGATGATTTATTTTCAAATTGTTATTTCTGAAATGTCTTTCATGTTATTCAAGAATCAAAACATACCACTCCTAGATAATTTAATAATAGACAAGTGCACATATAATATTTCAAAACAAAACATTATAATCCATTACTAAACTATTATTTTAGTTCAGGATATTATGTAGAATAGCCGTCCTCAACAATTTTGACATCAGGGACTGGTTTCGCAGAAGATAATTTTTCCACAGACCAAGATGGGGAGATGGTTTCGGGATTATTCAAGCACAGTACATTTATTGTTCCCTTAATTTCTATTAATATTACATTGTCATATATAATAAAACAATTATACAATTCATCATAGTGCAGAATCAGTGAGAACCCTGAGCTTACAGGAGACAGTGCTAACATCACCACATCAGCTCCTCTTCAGATCAACAGATCTTGGATTCACATAAGAAGCATGCAACCTAGATCCCTCGGATGCCCAGTTCACAACAGGTTCACACTCCTATGAGAATTTACTGCCACCACTGCTATGACAGCAGGCAAAGCTCAGGTGGTAATGTGAGCAATGGGGAGTCACTGTAAATATAGATGAAGCTTAATTCACTGGCCTGCTGCTCACCTCCTGCTGTGCAACCCAGTTCCTAACAGGCCATGGACTGATATTGGTCCATGGTCTGGGGGCTTAGAATCTCTGATGAAGAGTAACAAAACAAAGAGAAATAAATATTATTCTGTACTAGAGTTATCCATATCATGTTTATGTTTTTCACATATTGTGACTACCTTCTGAATACTTAAATCACTGCAAGAGTAAAAATGTCTGTTGTTTGAGTAATACTATTAATATTCTTCTAGCTTGCCTTCCCATTAATAGAGAACCAATTTTAAATCATCACTAGTTCAGAAATTATTTAACTAATTCCAAACCTGTATGTCTATATGAAGTCTTCAGTCTCTCTACAATCAATTCACAGCTCACTGCACTAAACTGTTATAGTTTTCACATAGATACTTACAATTGTAAGCCTATTTACAGTAAATTTTTCTTTACTTCTCTTTTGTATTTTGTCTTTTATCAAAAAAGAGTTTACAGAAATAAATAGAATTGCTTTAAATTTTGGCTTAGATGTTTTCATACTACAATTTCTTTAAAAAAACACATGTTTGAATTTTTAGCAATTTTCTGATAGTTTCATCACATTCATTATAGATAACGCATATTTACAAAGTGAATATGTATAAGACTTATTTTACATTGTGATTTGTGACTAGTTTTGGATTCATTTTGGGATTGGAGTAAGTAGGAGTCCAAAGGTTAGTGGCCATTGCTGCCATGACCACACCATTCTCCTGTTCCACTACAATACACTGGTTTCTCTCCACCATTTTATTTGTCAGAACAATCTTAATGGATGGTGCCGAGAAAAATTTGAAATTTCAGTTGTAGATACTGGTAAAGTTACCCCTTAATATTCTCTACTTCTAATAGAATCAGTATATACAGAACACGTGGTTGTTTCAATCTGGAAAGGCTCTGAACTAGGGAACTCTCAGACAGTTAGATCTCAGGCTACAAGCAGAGAGTGCTTCTCTTAGTAAAACATATTTCATTTTCTGTCATTTTCCTTGGAAGTTAGGTTAATTCCTCTATTAGTTCATTCATCTCTTCTAAGATTTTGCCAACTGGTACACAATGTTAACAAAAACACACCAACATATTTCATTTTTCCTCTTTTTCTGTTTTAGTTTTTTGTTTTACACCATTTGCTCTAAAACCCTGGTGCCATTGGATATGTGCTGCACCCTAATGTACACAGAACGTTATCTTGATCTCTTGATCGAATGTTTTTCCATCATATTACACTAAGCTGAGCAACTTTCCAACCTGCAGTGCCTGGGAACTTATTTTCCCACAGGTTAAGAGTAAGCCAGTCTCATTCATTTCTCTCTCTGCTCAGTACTTTTTGAACATCTTTCTATAGTTTGGAAAATTTCCACATTATCTCATCAATGTAGAAGTTAGAACATTGTATGCCTAGGCTTTTTTTGGGAGCTTGGACACCGCAATTTATATAGATTTTACCAATCATATGCCCTTAAGCAATGTGAAGAAACAAACAATGCAAGAGGACAGTGGAAACATAAATAGCCCAATTCTGGCTACATCAGTGATCATTGCATTAATGATGCAAAAATAGCTTGGTGGTTTGTGGCAACAGTAGCTGCTGAAGATCATGTTCATGGCAGCAGTGTATACACTACTGGAGTTTCCTGGCCACTGCATTCACAGTGGCAGTAGCAAAGTTAATGGAGGTCTCATGCAAATTATTCAAAGTGGATTTAGTCATGATTCCAATAAACCTAGCACATTTCTTGAGTGCGCTCAATATTCCAGTAAGGTAACACCCTTTTCTTTTATTACTCTTTCTACATTTTCCCCCTCTGACAGTCTTGGGATTACTTGAAATTAAGGATGCCATACTGATCAATAAGTAGCCATCAACATCAAGGCAAGACATTCCACCAGCAGAAATATTACAACTCACTGAAGGCTTTTATGATCAAAACATGTTTCAACAAGAAAAGTATTAATTAAAGTATTTTTAATTAACAATAAAGTATTTTAAACATAAGGTATACATATGTTTAGACACAGTGCTATTGAAGACTTAATAGTCTACGGTACAGTATACTCTACCTAATTATTACATACAATGGAAACCCAAAAAATTAGTGTAACTCCCTTTATTGTGGCATTAGTTTTATTGCGTTGGCTTGAAAAGAAACTCAAAATCTTCGAGGTGTACCTGTACTTACTTTCTCTCATTTCTTACTCATTACATTTTTCTCTGATTAGAGAAAGAATCAAAGGGGAACAAGAAAACATGGCAAAATACATTTTAATAGCAATATCAAAAACATTATTTTTGCAACATAATAACCATCTCTCCTTCCCCAAATTTGATGTTATACACAAGTAAAATCTAAAAATAAAAATGTAAAAACATTATATTATAATTCTGTGTGTATTTATTTTTGTCCCTTTGCTTGATTATAAATGCTTACTAATAAATCTCTGTATTTTAATTGTACTTTTTGTCCCAAAGTACAGATGTCATTCACTTGGGCATAGCAGCATTTCAATAATTACTTGTCAGATGGAATATATATTCAACTTTATATTCAAATACATTTGGACTTTATACATGGAAATTTGTTTTCGACCTGGGCCAGTTCACCCCTCCTTAGGCAGCCTGGCGGTCCCTTGCTCCCAGGAGGTCACCATATTGATGCCAAACTTAGCACAGACACCCGATTGGCATAGCACACTGCAGTACAGAATTCCTGGACTCAGCGATCCTCCAGCCTCAGTCTCCCTGGTAGGTGGGACTACAGGCATGAGCCACCGTGCTTGATGGAAATTTTTGTTTTCAAATCAGTTTTCTTAACAGTGAATTAAAATATATGTAGATAAATCAGATGTAATAAACTCCCTGACAAATTAATTCAACATTTAAGTCTCTATAGAATAGTTTCTTTTTGACTTATTCATCCAAAGGATGTATCTATAAATAAATATATGAAGGGCATATGTGTGAAGGACATATATGTACACACATGGTCATAGTGGAAATCTGTTTTTTCTTCCTTTGTCCATTCTCCCCTTGTGCATCTCACTAATCAATCACTCCTAGCCAAGCTCCATGGTTCTAATAGGGCATGTCTAGCACCATAATGTCCTGGCCAGAAAAGTAACACTGTAATCTAAGTAATTATAGTATCACATGTACCAAAACCTCTTATAAACTCAGAAAGTATGAATTTCCATGATTACTTAGGCTATAGTGTTACTATAACTATAAATATAGCATCATATTCTCTCATCAATAAATCTGAGTTTTAAGTAAACATATAAATTGACAGAAAGGAAACTTTATTATCCGAAAGGCATATTAAAATAGAAAGCCTAATACATTTCCCCAATTTCTGTCCTGTTAGAAACCTGATAGTCAAGTTGATCAATTTACCAACCTGGCATTCTTCCAATATATTTATTATTCTGGTTTTATTTAGGGTGAGTCAACTTCCATCATTTGCATCTTAAGAAATTAACTTATATTATGCATATAACATAGCCTGGAAAGAGCTACTACGATTTGTTAAGAATGAGAAAACTCTGAGGAATGGAATAACAGGTGATCTTAAATATTTTTTCCAATGTGCATGTATATGTGTATTATAGTTTTTAAAATAAACCTGTGATTACATTTTTATCATGTATTTAAAAGACAGCATGTTAGAGCTTTCTAAGTATGATACATAAACTAACCTATTTCTTTGTTCAAGCATTTCATGCTTCTTTAGTGTTAAAAACATACAAAATATAATGTTGAAAAATATCTGAACATACAAAATTTTTAACATTCTAGAAAGACTATTTTTTTTTTTTTTTTTTGAGTTGGAGTCTCACTCTGTCGCCCAGACTGGAGTGCAGTGGCCGCTCCCGGCCACCGCACCCTTGACCTGCTGGGCTCCAGTGATCCTTCCGCCTCAGCCTTCCAAGTAGCTGGAACTACAGGCGCGCGCTACCACACCCTGCTAATTTTTTGATTGTAGAGATGAGGTCTCGCTGCCCAGGCGGGTTTCGAACCCGTGGGCTCAGGCAATCCACTTACCTCAGCCTTCCAAAGGTGCGGGATTACAGGCTGAGCCACCAAGCCCGGCTTAGAAAGACTATTCTTATGATAATATGCAGAAACAGATAGCAATGTCAAACCCATTTCAAAAATGTTCTCAAATAAAAAAAGCAAATTCAGTACAGAACAACCACAAAAATATAACTAGCCTTTTCTTAGTAACTATTCAAATGAAGAGATTTTGGTACATGTGGAATCACATTCTAGTTAAAGTGATTTTTTTTTCTGTACTAGGATTGAATTAATGCAGTAGATACAAATACCGGCTGGGACTCAGAAAGTATGAATTTCCATTCTAATTCTAGCATATATCGGTCATCTTACTCTGAAAACTTGTTTCAGCTCCTGTGAGTCTAAATTCAATATAAAATGTCTACTAACTATTCAGTCAATTTCAAAATAATGGACTCTCTATAAACACTTATTTTTTAATTTAATTTTATTTTATTTTGTGGTGGACTCTCACTCCATCGCCCAAGCTGGAGTGCAGTGGCACACTCAGGCTCATCCCAGCGTCAACCTTCTGGGTTCTGGCGATCCTTCTGCCTCAGGCTTCCGAGCAGAGGGATTACAGGCATGTGCTACTATGCTTGGCTAATTTTTGATTTATTGTAGAGATGATGTATTGCCAAGTTGCCCAGGTTGGTCTCAAACTTGTGGCCTCAGGCAATCCACTCTTCCTGGCCTCCCAAAATGTTGGGATTATAGGTTGAGCCACCGAGCCCAGCCATAAACACTTATTAAAGTATAAATAATTGGTTACAATTATGCATAAAAGGTACAACAATCCATATAGTTCCCATAAATTGCTACTTAGAAATTGTTAGTCATTAGAATAATAGCTTGCAGGGTTTTATATATATATATATATTTTTTTTTTTTTTAAGTTTCAGATCAAGTTTGAGCAGAAAATCAGAAATCAGGTATTCTTTAAGGGTTTTAAAATGTACTTACGTTATATAATCTGTAGCACATTCAAAATGAAGTGACTGCATTAAACAACTAGATAGATTTTTTTCTCACTTTGCTTTAAATCTTTTAGTGACTTTTTAATGCATAGAGATTCAAATACAAACAGTATTGTGATCCTAATACCTTTTTCTTTTTTCCAAAGTTTTCCCCATTATAGTCTTTTTTTCCCTATCTACCACTTCAGCTATACTGGCGCTTATCACCTAACTTGTATGAAACTTGTTTCTGTACATATATTCTATCTATCTCTTTCCACCTACCATGTCAACAGAGATTTTCATATTCTAAATTTCGCTTTAAATGTTGTCTTGCCAAAAAGTCCTTCCCTGAACACTTCTACTTACCAGTCATTCTCCGTCATAGTCCTGGACTGTTTTTTTCGAACAATTATTATAAGGATCAATTATTTTATTATACCTATGTTTTTTAATTTTGAAATTATTTTAGGATTAAAGAAGTGTTACAAAAATAATACAAATTTCTATATGTCCTTTACACCACTTTTACTAATGTTAATAACTTATATAACCATCACAGAATAATCACAACTAAAATAAACATTGATCCAACACTAAAACCTAAAGTGCACACTATACTTGGATTTCACCAGCTTTTCTATGAATGTTTTCTTTCTGTCTAGTACGTAAATCCATATTTCTACATTGCACTTAGCCATCATGTCTACTTAGTTGTCTCTGATATGTAACAGTTCCTCTTTTTCATTGTTTTTTTCTTCACTATAAAGTTACCAATATTCCCTTTGTTACTACTATTTAAGTCATAACTATATTTTCACTGGATATAGTATTTTGAATACACAGGATAATTTTCTTCCTTTTAGTGCATTAAATGTATCACACATTTGTATTCAGTCTTGCAAAGTATGTGATGAAAAGTCTGTTCTAATTCTTATTTTAGGTCCTCTTTTTGTTTTTTTCTACGTCTTCCTTAAATATTTTTATCTCGTTTTTATTTCTAGGACTTTGAATATGACATGGTTAGATGGCTTTATTTGCTTGTTTGTGTTTATTTATCCTGCTTGGTGTTTTTCCGAATTTATTTGATTTGATGTCTGTTATCAATTTCAGAATGTTCTTGAATATTTTTTAATAAAATATTTCTTCCATCTTATCTAACTCTTCTCTCTACTGGATTTTGTTATAAGTATGTTAGACATTTTGACGTTGTTCAGAAGTTCTCTGTTAGTATAACTACTTATCCCTCTGGGGAAAATCTATGAACTATTGTTCTCGAGACAGGTATGGCCCACTTCTTGGAGTAACAACCATACTTTACAAACAGGGTATTGAGCAGGGTAGTAGACTCTTCTTGTCTCTTGCCCCTTACCGTACAGAAATTTGGCCCCACTAGCACGCTGGAATAAAGGCAGTAGGAGCAACAATATCCTAGACCTGCTGCTCCTGGGGTAGACCTTTGCCTCTAAGTCAGAACTGATTGGAAAAAGGAACCTCCTGCCATCTCAACCACAGTCACCTATAATCTAATTTCAGCAACTTATAATGGAACTGTGGTGGGTGAGAAGCTCTGGTAGCCTGCCTTTCTTTTGCTCTTAACTGGAATTCAAGGACCACAGACCTTTTATATTCTTACTGAGATTTACTAAATTTCTTGGATAAATGCTTTTTTCACTTGCTCTATGTTCTTAGGACAATTTGCAGAAATTAAAATTGTTAATGTTTTATAAGTTATGATGGTTTCACTGGGGAAGAGTTTAGCGGAACTTCTCATGCTACAGTTCTAGGAGTTACCTTTATCCTCTGCTTTATTTTTGTTTTCTATTTAGACTTCAGCTTGGATACACTGTATTGAACTATCTTCAAGTTCATTAATTCTTTTCTTGCTTGTGTTGAACATATAGAAGAGTTCATTGGAAGCACTCATCTCTATAATTATGTTTTTGAATCATATATTTATAATACATTGTTTTTCATGGCTTAAATTTCTCTGCTGAAATCACCTGTCTGATCTTGTTTGTGCACTACCTTCTTCATTAAAGGCAACTTTATTGTCGATATTGTAAATTCCCTGTGAGTTATTATATTTCTATAATAATAGAAATATATTTTCTTTCTTATATTGTAATCTAAGTATTCCTTTGCATATTGGATATTTAATATTTTTTGTTATGTATTTTATATGCTTTTTATTTTTAATATCGAACATCTAGTGTAAGGCAATACATCTAGGCCTAGTTGTATCAATTTTTTTTCTTCTATTAGACCTTAAGGCAGGAGTTTGAGTTAATCTAGTTTAGAGTCAGAGTTGAGTTTTGTTTTTATACTTTCCCTTTCTGCACCATTCACTTTGGATTCCTCTAATTGATATCTCCTGTTAAGGGTTGTGGGTTCATTTATAACTTTTTTCCCCCTCAGGATTTGCCTTCATTTTATGTCTTCTGCATTGTGAAAAGCAATTCACATATAGTGGATGATCGTGAATAATTTGTTAAAAAAAAAAAAGAAAAGAAAGGGAAAAGGATTTTTTTCATTCAATGGCTTTGAATAAATCCGTTTTAAAACTACAGAAATTTAAGAAATTGCAGTCCATGTGTCCTCCTCCGCCTCTTCTAACTCCTCATTAGAATACACGTCTCAGAGGGTGAATTCATAGGTTCTTTCCCTATTTATAATTATAAACGTAAATGTTTTCTTGGTTTCCAATAGAATTGATTTCTTTTCACTTTTTAATTTAAAATTGTTTCAAACTTTGAAAAGTTGTAAAAGGAGTACAAAGATGTCACATGTGATCTCACCCAACTTTGCTAATTGTTGCCTTTTCTATCTCCTAATATTGAAATATAACTATGCTTGTCTATTTTTGTACAGGGGACCCAAAAAACCTGGAATTTACTTATAAAAATTGTGCATTTATTTTTAAATGCTTAAACTTCATGTACTCTTTTGATGCAATACACCTGTCGAGATGCTTTATCCACTGCTCAAAACAGATTTTGAACTTGTCAGTTTTAATGTCTTCTAGTGCTTCTGCCGTTTTTTTGTTTCTCCTGTCCCACATCAGCAAAACGTTTCCCTTTGAGGATGTTTTTCATCAGGGGAATTAAAAAAAAGGCACTTGGGGCAAGAGGGTGATTAAGGAGGGTGGGGAACAGGAGTCGTGCCCTTTGTAGTCAAAAACTGCTGTCATGGTGGAAGAACCAGTCACCTGTTTGCAACAACTTGGCATGTTTCTTCCAAAAATCATGACACAACTTTCTCAAAACTTTCAGATAAAACCTTTGGTTGACTGTTGATTCTGAGGAATAGATTCCAAGTGTATTACAAGGGACTCACCCTCCTAAAGATAATTCTGGTTTTGTGTGTGGGGGGGGTCCCCACTCATATATCATTTTATAAACTCAGGATTTGTTAAGAATCATGTAGCCCATTTGTTGGACACATCTCTTTGGTCTCTCAGTCTGAAATAGTTCCAGGACTTTCTTTTGTCATTCATGACCTCAGCATTTTTTTTTTTTTTTACCTGACCAGGCCACTAACTTTGTTAACTGTACCTCTGTTGAGGTTTCTTTGATTTTTTTCATATATGTATCATATATTTTTATGACCATGCCATATATATTTATATTATGTATAAAATCATCATATTGTTTTAAAGATATAACAGGTGAAGCAAATAGTTTAAAAAGTATATATGGGAGAGTGACATCGGTTTCATATACCTACAAACTATTTGTTATCTGTGGAATGCTTACAAATCTGTTGAAGTCAAACAACTTCATTTAAGTAATAGCTTAACTGGTTCATTTTAGTTTGTTTACATATAATGCCTTTTTCTCCCAAACTTCTGTGCACATCTGGTGAATTGGATCAGTTTATTCTTCGAAATTGAAAGAATAAAGCATCAAGTCCAACCCTGCAATTTTGTGGAGAAGTTTTCATCCTTGCCTGTATGATATCTATCTCCTGACAAATGCTTTTCTTAATTATACTAGGTGAAAGCTGATTGTTTATATTTGGTAATCATTTAAAAGAAGCTTTCAACTAAACTTCTCATTTTCGTAAAAAATTCATCAGTTACACTGTTGGAAACTTTGAGATCTTTAGGTTTCTTATAACCATGATGCCAATTTCTCAGCTATAATTTAAGATAATGGAACTTTAATGATGACTTGGTCACCTATGTTACTCAAGATAATAGGCTGGTAGAAAAGCATCAATGATTGCATGACAATGTTTTGGATGGTAACCGCTGTAACAGAGGCATGCTGATAGAATAGCAGCTCTCTACTTCTTCAAGTATGTATGAGCAGAACCGATTCAGCTTGCTGGGGAAAGATGCTGAACATGAGTTTCACTCAAATATAAGATTTTTTGAAAACCAGCTTGAGCCATGTGTGACCTTACAATTCAATTTGAGAAAAGATTCAATAAAGGCATGATGAATCAACCAACTAGTTTTTGCATGATCTGTAAGTACTCCTTAATTTTGTGCATTAAAAAAGAGGGTAGAATGTCATTTTTATGATAGAAATCACTTTTGAATTGCATTTTGGTTTTGATTTAATGTTTGTGGATAAATGAAATATTCAAAAAACGTTGTACATATTCTAAGGCAATACTTATTTGTCAGAAGCTACTGTTAGATTTTGTTTAAGAAAAAAATATGTTCTGATCCCAACATTATTACTGCACTAAATCTGGAAAATCTACAAGATGTACATGGTTAAGGATGTGTATGGGAAGCTAAGTAAGTTTAAAGACACTATTATTTGTGTGGATCAATTTAGAATCAAGAATCAATGATTTTGGAGATCATTTATTCTCTTTTATATTTCAATGTAAATTGAAAACATATTATTTTATCTAAGTTATCCTTTGGAAATAATGTCATATCTATGCTTTTCTTTCCTTTAGATGCATATATTCCTGGCAAAGAAAGGCATTATTATTGGATTGTCTCCTATTCTCAAATCAAAAAGGCATTTTAAAAAATAATTCTATGAAAATGTTTTATATCAATGAATTTAACAATTATTTTACACAGTGTTTTTGCCTTCCATTGATTGGGTGAGGCTCATCCACATTAAGGAGGGTAATCGGCTTTACTCAGTCTTATCCAAAAAAAAAAAACCCTCACAGACACAATGAAGCAAAAACACTGTTACTCTGTCTGACAGCCTTCAAGATGAGACATTAGTTTTTTCTTGCCTTTGGACTCGAACTGAAACATCATCTCTTCCTAGATCTTGAGACTGTCAAGATCTCACTCTCAGCTCTCCTGGGCCTCCACCTTACCTATAAAGGTCATGGAATTTCTCAGTCTCCAAAATCACATAGCCAATTCCCCATAATAATAATAATATGTGTGTGTGTATATAGTTATTATATGTGTGTGTTAGAGGTAAAATAAACTTTGTGAGATCTGTTAATGTGAAATTTTATTTAACCTACATTTATATTAGATTGATAGTTTGATAAAATATCAAAGTTTAGATTTTAAAAATTGAAATCTTTATTAAAAATGTTGACTATGATACTAGATGTGATTTTTATTCTTTAGGTTTTCTCTATAGTTTCTTTTATTCAAAAATTAATATTATTTTATCTTTGAATTTATGAATTTCACAATAATTTGCTTCTAAATGTAACAATTGGTTGGTATCAAAATCATATCTTCAGTCACTTATGTGGCAAGTAGCTTGGCTTCCTCCCATTTTTGCTGAAAAAGAAAAACAAAACCAGTCAAACAAATAATAAAACCCTTGTGTCATATGTATACTTTTCTGGAGGAAGTTTTCTCCTTTTCTCTAGTGCCACATGATTCTATTATCAATCAGATCAGCAGTTTTGGGGGTTTGGGGGGGTTTTCTTGTTTCTTTGTTTGTTTTGCCTCCTTGTGAAGAATTGTAGTGTTACATTGTTTCAGATTTTGGTGGGAAGACAGACACATTGGACATCATTATGCATCTTATTCAATTCTATTTATTCTTCCAGAGCACAACATCAGCAACTTGAATTTCTTAATAACTTTTACTATTGAGCAGGCTAGACATAAAAACATTGGGCAATACAGAACTTTCTTTGACTCAGACAATTTCAAACTCAGGAAAGCAGATTCTATGTGAGTAAATGTCAACAAATAGAAGATCACAAAGAGCAATCTTGTCATTGAGGTTTTTACTCCTTTGGTGCTGCCTAAGAAGGACTAGTACTTCATTTCTTATCATCTTGAAGCCTTCACTCAATGATGTTTGCAATAGTTGACATATAAAGAGCATTAGATCATATGTAGAAAATTTTAAATTTATCATTTTATAATATTAAAATATAATTCAAAGTATGTGACAAGAATATGATTTACCTATAAACTTTCCTTCTCAAAGATGCATTATCACACAAAACATAATAAAATGGGTCTAAATGCCATAAACATGAATGAGAAAAAAAGTTTGGCATTTATAGTATTAACACAGGTAGTTGGAAGATATTCCATTTTTATTAGAAGAATATAGTAACACAATGGCGACAACCCTAATAAGAAAAAATAAGCAAAAAGCAATTTGAATCTTATGCTGTAAAATCCTCAGGACTACAAAAACTTAATTCCGAAAAAGGTGTTTTTAAAATATTTTCTTTAAGAGGAAACTGTTTATTTTATTAAATGGGCAACTGCAGAAGGGGATGAAATATCATAACCTGTGAAAAGTTATCGCTTATTATTATGTATAGACTTGTGTAATTGTCTTTATCACAGCAAGCAACATGAGTTCTAGCCTCATTCAAGTAAGGGGGAAGGGCAGAGTCAAGTTGAAGGTGAACTACTTAAAGATGAAAGAGAATAAATATAAACCTTGTTGTTGTAACCTAAGAGAAAGTGAGAATAACTTCAGTTTGAACTAGCAAGAGATTTAATAGAGGTCAAAATCATGCAAGACAGATATACAACAAATAATAGAAATGTTAAGTTTTTGATTTATTCATGCTAAATGCTATGAAAATTTAAAATAGCAACAGCTTTATGTATGAGTCTATGTAACTGAGTCAGAAAAATTTCATAGGAAACATGACATTAGGGCTAATTTATTAACAATTCTATTCATTTTACACTATCTCTTTCTATTTTTTCGAAATATAACACATGCATTTATAAAACATTTGCTCTTAGCTTTAATTAAAAACAAATGTCTTCTTTATTTTGCAAATATGCAAAAATTTATATATAAAAATTGGTTCTTTGTAAAATAATATACTTTAACTTGAGGTTAATTCCTTAGTTTGAACAAAAATTAAAATAAATTTAAATTGGAATTTATTTTTTGTGTTTTAATTATTTTTATAAAATTTTCATTTGGATTAGCTGGTTGAATCGTGAATTTATATTATATTTCTCAGAAAGTTAATGCAAATAGTAAAATTTTATTTTAAACCAGGTAAAATATAAAACTATAAAATCTGAAAGAGTAGATCAATTAATATAAAATTTAACCCAAAGAAATAAGAATTTTCCATGCACATAACCAGAGGCATATATCACAGTCATTATGCATAAAAATATTGAACTAGAGTTTTTCAAACAAAATAAACTAATTAAACGACAAATAAGAACACAGGATTTGCATCATTTAAAGCTGTCTGTTCAGTATTTTTGTTAAATACAAAGGAAAGGCAGTAATAACTTTATTTTACTATGTCAGTTTATTTTATATTATATTATATTATATTATTATAGTGATGAGGCGTACAAGCGAGGATCAACTACATAAGTAGGCTGCATACAGGTGAAATGTGGGCTTCTTTTTATTTTGTTTTGTTTTTTTGAGTTGGAGTCTCACTCTGCCACCCAGACTGGAGTACAGTGGCTACTCCTGGCCATTGCAGCCTCGACCTGCTGGGCTCCGAAGATCTTTCCGCCTCAGCCTTCCAAGTAGCTGGAACTACAGGCGCGCACCACCACACATGGCTAATTTTTGATTTATTGTAGAGATGAGGTCTCGCCAAGTTGCCCAGGCAGGTCTCGAACCCGGGGGCTCAGGCAATCCACTCACCTCAGCCTCCCAAAGCACTGGGATTACAGGCTGAGCCACTGAGCCCAGCCAAAATGTGGGCTTCTAACTGGCCCTTACTCCCCCTGGTAGTGGATTAGATGCCCTTGGTGTTATAACGTACCCTCCACTGTCTTTGCTCTGTCCCTCTCAGCAATGCCCCCAAACTGCTGATCCCTCCTTTGTGTTAATGTAACTAATGTTCAGGTCCCACTTATAAGTGAGATAATGAGTTATTTAGTTATTTGATTCTGTGGTAGTTCACTTGGTATGATAGTCTCCGACTCCATCCAACATGCTGCAAAGTTTACGATTTTGTTATTCTTTATGGCTATGTAAAACTCCATTGTGCATATGTACCATATTTTCTTTATCCAGTCCACTTTCAGTGAGCAGTAGGGTTGGTTCTATGTTTTTTCTATCGTGAATAATGTGGTAATAAACATGCATGTGCAGGTCTCTTTTTTGTGGAATGATTTATGTCCCTCCAGGTGTATTCCCTGGATTGTATGGTAGTTTAATTTTCAGTTATTTTAAGAATCCCACACTGCTTTCCATAGAGGTTGAACTAGCTTTCACTCCCACTAACAATTTACAAGGAGAAAGATTTATACAACCTGAAGAGGAATCACGGTGTTCCCACCAACAATTTTGAAATATCCTCTTTTCTCCTTACCCATGCCAGCATGTGTTGTATTTTGACGTATTAATGATAGCCATTCTTACCAGAGTTAGGTGGTATCTCATTACAATTTTGTCTTGCAATTCTCTGATAATTAGTGAAGCTGAGCATTTTTTCATGTGTCTGTTGGCTGCTTGTATGTCATCTTTTGAGAAGTGTCTGTTCATGTCCTTTGTCTACTCTTTAATGTTTTTTCCCCCTTTTACTTAATTTGAGTTCTTATAGATCCTGGATGTTAGACCTTTGTCACATACATAATTGGCAAATTTTTTTCTCCATCTGTGTGTTGTGTATTTATGCTCTTGATGATTTCTTTTGCTGTGAAAAAGCTTTCCAGTTAGATAAGGTTTCACTTGTCTATCCTAGCTTTTATAGTATTTATTTTTGGGTTCTTTGTCACAAGACAAGGACTCCCACTTTCACCCCTCTTGTTCAACATAGAGCTGGAAATCTTGTCCAGAGCAATCAGGTAAGAGAAGAAAATCAGGGATATCCAAATAAGAAAAGAGGAAGTTATACTATCTCTCTTTGAAGAAAATATGATTCAAAACCTTGAAAACCCTAAGTTGTCTGTCAAAAACCTTCTAACACTGATAAATGGCACTGGTAAAGTCTTGGGTTACAAAAGCAATGTGCAAAAGAGAGTTGCTTTTATATACACCAGGAATAAGCAGGCAGAAAACCAGAAAAAGAGCACAATCCCATTCACTATAGCACAAGAAAGAAAGAAATACCTCAGCATCCACCTAACCAGAGAAGTGAAAGAGCTTTACAACGAGAACTACAAAATGCTACTCAAGGAAATCAAGGATGACACAAATAAATGGAAAAAACATTCCATGCTCATGGACTAGAATAATAAATATTGTCTAGATTTCCATTCTATCCAAGGCAATCTACAGATTCAATACAATACCCATCAAATTATCAATATCTTTTTTCTCAGACCTGGAAATGACAATAGAACAATTCATATAGAAACAAAAAAAAGAGCATAAATAGCCAGTACAATTCGCAGCAAAAGGAGCAAAAGCAGGAGGTATCACACTTGCAGACTTTAAACTTTATTACAAGGCTACAGTAAACTAGGCAGCCTGATATTAGTATAGGAATAGGCACATAGACCAATGGAACAAGACAGAGGTTCCAGAAGCAAAAACACAGTCTCTCAACCAACTCATTTTCAACAAAGTCACCAAAACAAGCACTAGGGAAAGAAGATCATATTTAGAAAATGACACTGGGAAAAATGGTTAACCATATGCAGAAGAACAAAACTGGACCCCTATATTTTACCATATACAAAAATCAGCTCAAAATGGATCAAAGACCTAAACGTAAAAGCTCAAACTATAAGAATCCTAGAAGAAAACGTAGGAAACACCCTTATGCACATCAGAGTAGGCAATGAATTATTGACCAAGTCCCCAAAAGTAATAACTTTAGAGTGGGCAATCATGGCAGAAATCTTCTTAACTAATTGATCAATGTCAACATCATCAGCAGTGAGACATATCAAAATCAAGAAACACAATATGATGCATAAGGGAGTATACATCATTTTTCTGATACCCTTGACAAAAATGCACAACCGTAGTCCAATTTTGTGGAAACACCAAACAAATCTTATTTGAGGGACATTCAGCACAATAACAACTCAGTGTTCTTCAGAAGTGTCAAGATGATGAAAGACAAGGATATATTCAAAGATTATTACTGACTGCAGAAAACTGAAAAAAAAAAAAGCAAACATGCAATGTGGAAATTTGAATAGGATCCTGGAAAAACATAGAGACAGTAGTGGAAATAAATACTGCTGAAATTTTAATCAGGTTTTTATAGTAGATATTGCTTCTGATTATTGCACAAAGTTATATAAGATGTTCATTTTGGCACAAGCAGAATAAAAGATTTATGGAAACTTTCTGTATTATTTTTATAACTTTTCATTTATCCAAATATGGTTGAAATTTTAAAGTATGAGAGGGAGAATATTATAGTAATGAAGAACAGATTAGATTTTGTCAAGCATTGGTGCAAGGTGTGGGATAGATTATCATTTATTACAGGAGATAATTATTTTAGATATTGGGATTGTTCTTGATCTTTATTGTATAACAGTTATGGTACTCTCTGCATTTACCAAAATACATAGAAAGGTAAATGAAAAAGAGTGAGTTTTATTTTGTGTAAAACTTAAACAAATACAAAAAAAAAGAGCAAGTAACCTGGAAAAATATTTACAGCAAATAGACAAATATGGTAATAATAAAAAATAAAAGGAATACCAATAAAAGCACAATATTTGAACTAAAATTTATTTCACAGCCACAACTAACAGAAAAAATAATAATTATTTGAGATAGTAGTTATATGAAGGTAAAGTGAATAAAAGATGACATAATCTTTTGAAATATAGAGTTAATTATTTTATGATTGGATGTATAAGTCATTGATAATTCACTATGTTAAGTATGTCTATTATATCATTAAAGATGTAAAACTAATACATGTCAACCCATTAATTCAATTTTTAAATCTCTTTTAATTTTAGTAAGTCACTTATTCGGTAAATAGAAAGTGATCTTTCATTACCCACCTGGTGGTGGATAATGAATCTCCAGCGGCAGAGCCAGACAGTTAAGTTAAAGGATTAGCACACAAAGTTAATATAGTGTCCCCCTGTTGCAAACAAGCGCCTATGAAAAAGGTATGATACACACACACACACACACATACACACACACACAAACACACACACACACACACACACACACACACACACACACCTGGTTTTATGCCAGTTTCCAGATATGAGAAAGGTACCCCATCTGAATTGAAAGTTTAGGATGGTGTCTAATTAGTTGACGGTTTTTGAGCCTGTAGATTATACTTTGCATCTAGGAGTTGGGGTATAGTACACAAAATGAGACATAGTTTTAGACATTGTGGAAGAGCTAGCACTTAGACCACCTGATTAAATGTGTAACCTTAAATGGCCTGGTCTTTCTTTGTAAAGGACATCTCATCCACTTCACACAATGTTCATTGTGGAAAATTACTGATACTTTAATGATGGACTAAAAAGTATCCTGTTGGAAAGTCCAAATCAAAGTGTGCTGGATATATTTTCTTTTCTGCTTACAAGATACTATCTCACAGTTTCCTTCTTATTCTCTGCCTGAGATCCTGATCTGGGTGAACCACAGCAATAGGATCCTTCTCACTATAGTTTCTGGTAGCTTAAGTTCAATGGAAAATCCTAAATGAAGAGCAGAGAAAGGAAAGTGAATTCAAGGCATTTAATTCCATGGCTGATCTTTAAGTTTACTGTTGCCAAATCTGGGGTAGGGAAAGCATGCCCAGATGACTTTGAATTTCTGATAAAGGACAAATAATTGCCTAAGGATGAACATGCGGTGTTTGGGAGCTGTCAACCCTACTTCAATGTTGTTGGTCTTGCAGAATTTTTCAAAGATTATAGCTAGTTTCAAGGCAGTCTCTACAAGCAGTTTTCTTATCAAAAGTTCTGTTGTTTTCCAACTCCCCTCTGCTTAGATGGGTATTAACTTTGATGACAGTGACATTGAGGAATATTGTCTAAGGTGTTGCATTTTACCTAAAGCAAAATCCAATTTTGTATCATCCTCAAGTTCGGTAAAGTAGAAAAATGGGAAAAAATAAGTCATTAAATTTAAATTACCAAAATGTCATAAGTTCTTTATTATTTTGATTTAACAAATTGCCTTTGTCTCTAATAGCAATGAAGTCATCTCTTTTGTATTCCATTGACAGCCTTTATAAGAATTAATAATTGGATAGCCTATGAATCTGGAATTATACCCCTAAAACTTGATTGATTCTGCTTATTACGGGCTAGTGATACAGAGAGACCTTACACTAAACATGCTTTAAGAATCCTTAGAAGAAGTAGATGATCTTGGACTAAAGACAGGTAAATCAAGACCTTTGAATCAAAACAATGCTGACAACATTTTTTTTAAAAGATTCCATTGACAATGACAGAAAAATAAGCTTGTTTTGAGATCTTTGCTATCTTTTTTATTACTTCGTTAAAAAATCTCACTTGTTACTTTATTTACATAAACCTTAGCAATTGTTCTAAAAGTATTTCCAAAATTATGTTCATACATTATTATCATAACTATACTTTTAACTTCCCTCATCAGTTCTGTAGCATGTAAAAATGTCATTCATCTGTGCCTTTCTCTAAATCGATTTGACTATTGCATCTGTCTGCTCCTATTTTAGCCCCTGGAAAGCACCTCATTGCTGTTTCATTAAATATTACAGAGGGAAGATTCTCTTTAACTGGTTTATTTTTGTACTAGAATTATTCTCATGTATCAACTCCAATTTTCAATCTTGTAAAAATTGGATGCCACAAATCACTGGAATGTGTCTGTAGAAATGATTTCTACCTTGTGGGCATAACTTAACTCACCAGAGTAAACAATTTACATAGGAGCTCTTCTCACCACAGTAGTCAGTCTGTTTGTTCTCTCAGACATTCTTCAGCTTGTTTCTTGGGAATTATTAATTTCTATTAAAATAATCTACTAATCTCAAAGGATGGATAATTGACTTATTTCTGATGTGATAAATTGTACAATATGTTCCTCACTAGGATACTAATTTTTAAGTGAAAAGCAGACATTCAACTGACTACTTCATACACTCTGTTTTGTCTTTATGATGGCGTTATTAGAAATTTCTAATTAAAAATCCTTACATTGCCAGAGGACCATGTTTCCTTGGGAATTATTCCCGGAAACCTGTAAAATAAGACAAGTACAAACAAATCAGCCCTGCTTCCTAGAGAGATAATATCTTCATGTGCAACACTGGGACTGTTATTTCAACAGCAAGAATACAAACAACAACAAGATTGATCCAGAATTCACCATTAAACTTGACAGAAGCAAAACAGTATGCTGATTTTACTCTAGAAGTCAAATTTATGTTCATTAACCAGAGCCCAATTACAGCTCTGGATTTATTTTTGCTGAGACAAGAGAGGTAATAGAAACTATTATATGCTGCATCAGAATAAATACAACTGATCAGATGAAACAATGTGCAGGTGAAATTAAGAGAAGGTGAACTGACTTTCTAAAATTAAGCTCAACAGATTGTTAAGACATGTTGTTATGACCTAATCTCAGCAATCTAGATATAGGTACTCATATTATTTTAGGGAAATTGATAATCATTTTGCTTTTTATTATTTATTTTATTTCAGCTGAAAATTTATTATTTCCTGAGTCTTGTACACCAGGATCCTTCCATTTTACATTAGATTTTTCCAGAGTTTGTGCTACAGTAAATATAAAAATACTCAACACTTAATTTTGTCTACATAAAAACACTATCTTTTGACAATCAAACTGTGATTTTTCTATTGATATGTAATCCACATATAATCATATTCACCCATTCATGTACAAATCACTGTTCTTAATGTAATCACAAAGATGTGCAGCCATCACAACTAATTCTAGAATAATTTATACTATATATCATTTTTTGTATCTTCTGGTGTGTGTGCATGGATGTGTGGTTGGGTAGATGCATGATGCATAGATGGAGTCTGGGCAGTTGAGGGAGCTCTGTGTGGTGAGGGCACAGCCGAGAGCAGGGCAGGATGCAGGAAACTGTGACCTTTGACGGTTACTTTGGGTCTCAGAACTTTTAAACTATAGAAATCTTAACAAGTTCCTTGTTTCTAGTTAGAATTTCATGGGCCTGTCAAGTCCCAGAGATCACTGGGGCTGACAGAAGATGCCTCATGTTTTTATTTTGCTGAGCAATAAAGACATATAATAAATGACTATCATAATTTCAGAAAAAGATCTTTAACATCAAGCAGGAAAAACATATTTTCAAACTTTGATATGTTAAAGAACATTGTACACATCGTTCCAAAGCCCTTTCACATTTTACTGTGACGCTGGTCAGTTGGCCATTATTTATTGAGCACAAATTGTGTTCTCAGTGGACAAGAAAGTTGCAGCCTCTGTCCTTACAATGTGGACCTTCAGTGAAGCCACCAGGAGGACATTTCAGAGGGACAGATGTGTGCTCAGAAGGGCAGTGCTGAGAGAGCACAGCCCTGGGGTGACTGTGGCAAAGGCTGGTCCAGGCAAATCCTTTTATTGGTCAATGAAAGGACAAGCCCAGACAGGAAGAAGGTTCAGAGAGGGTCAACCATGGCCCCAAGCTGCACAGCCATGAGTGCACAGCTCGGCAAATGGGTCCTGAGGGAAGTCCCTGCATCTGCCAGAGCAACTCCAGCAGTTCCAGCAGGTGTCTCCATAGTTGCTGCCTCGAAGGGTTGGGTAGTCCACCTGCCACTCGGCTCCACCTGTGCTCTCCTGGGAGGGGAGGGACATGGAGGCTGACACTGGGTGACCCCTGGGATGTGCCTGGCAGCTCCCAGGTGATCGCGAAGTGACTTTTCTGAGGGATGCACATAACAAGAAGGAGGGAAGGTGTCTGATAGGGGATTGGACAATGACCCCTAGCTCCCAGGTGATAGGATGTGTTGTCTGCAGGGTCCACCCAGACTGCTCCCGGGGAGGCTCAGTAAGGAGCCTGGCCTGGAGCTTCCCAATTTATAATATATATCATTTTGTGTATCTACTTTGGAGAAATATCTCTTCGGATCTTTTACCAGTTTTTAAATGTGGTTGTCACGTTATGGTAGATTGTAGAAGTTCCTTTTATATTTAAAAGAATACTAAACCTTTTCCAGATATGTAATTTCAAATATTTTCTCCCATTTTGTGGAATGTCTTTTTCATTTTTGTCATCGTGCCCTTTGAAGAACTTTTTAAAATGAAGATCAATTTATATATTTTCATTTTACTTGTGCTTTTCTTTACATCAAAGAAATCTTAACCCAATCCAAGATCATGAAGATTTACTCATGTATTTGCTTCTAGGAATTTGGTAGTTTCAGTTCTTATATCTACATTTAATATCTATTTTGAGTTAATTTTAATATATAGTGGAAGACAAAGTCATCTACTCTAATGTTTTTGCACGTGGATATCCCTTTGTCCCAGAACCATCTGTTAAAAGTACTATTATTTCCCCCATTGAATTATCTTGACACCTTTGTTAAAAATCAATTAACCATAAAAGTACAAGTTTATTTATGAGCTATAAATTCTATTTTCTTTATCTATATTTCTATTCTGTGCCAGTAGCACAGTCTTTTTTATATTAACTTTATAATGGTATACTCTCAACATTAGCAATAGATGTCTCACAAGGTCTTTCATCTAGTTATCTAATTTGTTGGATTATTTATAGTATTTTCTTATATACTTTTATATTTTTGTAAATTCAATGGTAATGGCCATGCTTTTGTTTCCATTTTTGTAATTTAAGTCTCCTTTCTTTTACTCTTGGTAATTGTAACTAAATGTATATCAATTTGTGTTGATCCTTTAAAATAGCCGACTTCTGACATTGCTAATTTTACATATTGCTTTTCTATTGACATTTTCATCAGCTTTTGCTCAAATAGTTATTTCCTTTTTTTTTTTCTGCTCACTTTAAATGTAGTTTTCCTGGTTCCCTTTTTTTTTTTTAGCTTTTTAAGGTAAAACATTATATTATTGATGTGAGATATTTTTATTAATATAAGTACTTTCAGCCATACATTTTAGTTTTATCTCATAAGTGTTAGTGTGTTATGTTTTCATTTTTCTTCATCTCAAAGTATTTTCTAATTTCGCTTCTGATTTCTTGCTAAACTGTTATGACATCTAAAGGTATTTTGTTTATTTTCACATCTTTGTGAATTTTTCATATTTCCTTCTATTGATTTCCAATGACAATTCACTGAAGTCAGAGACATGTATTTTAGTGTTTCACTTATTTATTTATTCATAACTGACAAACAATAATCATGTATGTTTTGGGAGTATAGCGTGATGTTTTAATCTCTGAATGCATTATAGATCAGGTTAATCAAGCCAATTAATAAATCCCTCATCTCACCAACTTACGCTTTTTGATGAGAATGTCAAAAATCAATAATTTGAGCAATTTTAAAATGTACAATGCATTATTATTAATTGTGGTCACCATGAGTGCAATAGATTACTAAAACATATTTCTCCAGCTAACTGAAACTGTGTACCTTTTGATCGATGTCTTCCTTTTTTTCCATTCTTCCTGCTTCCCATCCCAACCTCTGGTAACCATTCTCCTCTGTTCTATGAAATCCATATTTTTTGATTTTACATATAAGTAAGATTGCAGAGTAATTTCTATGCCTGGTTTATTTCACTTAGCATTATGTCCTCCAGATCCACCCATGTTATGTAGATGATAGAATTTTCTTCTTTGCTAAGGTTGCTTAATGTTTCTTTGTGTACATATGCCATATTTTCTTTCCTTATTTTTTTAAGTTTTTCTGGTTGCAAGTTTATTTCACACAAAATAATCTCCTCCAGTTTTACTGAGGTGACTGACCGTATCCACAACCAAATTTGCCTCTGCACTGGAATTCAGTTGCTGACCCAGCCCCAGCTACAGCTTTCTTCTCAGCACCAGGGGGCACAGCACTCCGTCTGTAGTGTCTCTGTCAGCTTCTCCTCTTGTAAGTCTTGCAGGTTGTTAACCCTCCAGACCTTTGGGTCGAGGTCTGCCAGTCTCTGGACCACTGTGCGCAGCATGGTTGGCACAATCGCAGGGGAGATGGAAGTAATCACGTAGATACTGGATACCCTCATTGGTTGTGTCTCCAGGCAAACTGTTCCTTCACGTAGCCTCAAGACTTGAGAGACTGCATGGCCTTCAGGTTGGGCACATTCTTGTCGGCCAGCTCTGGGTGCTTAGGCATATGGACGTCCTTCTTGGCCACCATTACTCCCTCCTTAAAAAGGAGTTCATAGATGGCAGTGCGATTCTTCTTGTGCATCAGCATCGCTACGGCCGCCGTATTTTCTTTAATCCATTCATCCATTGATGAATACGGCTTGCTTCCATATCTTGATGACTGTGCTTAATACTGCAACTAAGACAGATGTGGAGATATATCTTCAACATCCCAATTTCAATATCTTTGGATATAGACCCAGAAATGAGATTGCTGAATCATATTGTAATCCTACATTTAGGGTTTTTTGTTTTTTTGTTTTTTTGAGAAAATATCATACTGTTTTCTAAAATGACTGTGATAATTTATATTCCCTCTAACAGTGTTTATGAGTTCCCTTTACTCCACCTCCTCACCAACACTTGTTATCCTTTGTCTTTTTGACAATGACCATTCTAAGAGAGGCTGCATTTCTTTTGCAATATTTTAATTTGCAATATTTTGATTAGAGATGTTGAACTTTTTAAAAATATCTTTGTTGGCCATTTAGATGTCTTCTTTTGAGAAAGGTGTGTCTTTTCTTCAATTTTAATCTTCTTCTCCTTCTTCATCTTCTTCTTATTAGTATTACAATTGTTATTATTATTTAGTATTTCTTTCTTGTTTGAGTTTATTATATATGTTTGGATTTTAGCCCCTTATCAGATATAAGATTTGCAAATATTTTCTCTTAATCTGTGGATCATCCCCTCACTCTGTTGATTGTTTTCTGTACTCTAAACTTTTTCATTTTATGTAACAAATCCTTTTTATAATTTATTTAGGTATCTTATTTTTTTGGCAAAGCATATGTTCTAGTCTATAGAATGTTTTATGTTTACTTGAGAAGACTGTGCATTCTTTTGTGTTTGTTTGAAGTGTTCTATACATTTTTTAGTTATAATTAATTTAACTCTTCTATTTCCTTATTGGTCTTCTGTCTTATCCTATCTATTATTTCAAGATGATTATTCAAGTCTTCAATTATTATTGTTAAAATAAATATTTATCCATTTAATTCTGCCAATTTTTGCTTCCTGCATTTTGGATCTCAGTCATTAAATGCACATATATTTATAGTTGTTTATCTTTTCATGGACTTAACTTTTGATCATTACATTTTTTTCTTTATCCCTATTAATAATTTTATCTTAAAATATAATTTTAAAAATATTATAACTACTGTAACTTTATTTTCATAACCATTTGCATAGTATATCTTTTGATTCCTTTCCTTGATTTTACACTGTGAGATTTTTACATGCTATGTGTGCCTTTTGTAGACATAGTTGAGTATAGTTGAGTTATACTGTATTTTAAATCCATTCTACCACTCTCTGCCCTCTAGTTGGAGTGTTTAGTTTATGTATATTTAAGGTATTGCAGTTGACCTTCCATATCTATGAGTGCTGCATTCACAAATCAACTAATTGTGGACCAAATATTTATAAAACAATAAAAATAATGCAAATAAAAATACAGTTTAACAACTATTTACATAGCATGTAGATTGTATTAGGTACTATAATTAATCTAGAAATGATTTAAAATATGCAAAAGGATTTGCAAGGACTATACACAAATACTAAGAATTTTATAGAAGGGTTCTGAGGATTTAGCATATGGGAGTGTCCTGGAATCAATCCACTGTGGTGAGACACAATTGTACTTAAAATTTAAGACTTACATCTGCTATTTTGGAATGTTTGAAGTCTTTTTTGCTCTTCAAAATCTATATAAACAGGTTTATTGTTTCATCAGATTGGAATTTTTTTGACTATTGTTTCTACAAAAAATTTTATTTACTTTTTTTTTTTGCATTTTTACTCTTTATGCTTCTTATTCCTCAATTGACTTCATGTACTTAATGGTGTTCCGCAGATATCGAAGGCACTATTCATTGCCTCATTTTTTTTTTTCTCTTCCTCCAGACTGAACAATATCAACTAACCAATCTTCAAGTTTGCTAATTCTTTTGGTTGCTTAAATTATATTTGAGTTCCTTTGCTGATATTTTTTAATTTAGTTACTGTGTTTTACAACTCCAGAAATTCTATTTAATTATTTCTAAAATAATGTCTATGCATTTATTAATATTATTTATTTGGGGTGGCACTATTCTTTACTTTCTTTTTATTTTTTCAAAAATGAGGGTTTTTTAAGCTCTTTAAATATATATAAATAGTCTATAGTCTTTCTAAGAAAGTCAAATGCTTGATCTTCCTTGGAGACATTTTCTACTGACTGTTCTGTTTTATTTTGCTTTGTTTTTCTCTCCTTTTGTGTATTTGTTATACTTCTTGCTTCTTTGAGTTTCTCAGTTTTCTCATAAAAACCTGAACTTTGGCTGGGCTCGGTGGCTCATCCTGTAATCCCAGTGCTTTGGGAGGACGAAGTGAGTGGATTGCCTGAGCCCGCGGATTCAAGACCTGCCCAGGCCACCCGGTGAGACCTCATCTCTACAATAAATCCAAAAATTAGCCAGGCATGGTAGCGCATGCCTGTCGTTCTGGCTACTTGGAAGGCTGAGTGGAAGAATCGCAGGAGCCCAGCAGGTCAAAGCTGTGGTGGCTGCAAACATGCCAGTGCACTCCAGCCTGGGTGACAGAGAGATTCCAACTCAAAAAAAAAAAAAAAAGAACTTTTATAATAATAGAGTATGCCAAATGGAAACAATATTTTCCACCACCCAAGTGTTATTGTTTTGACTTTTATTCTTGTTATTAGTTTTGATTCCTTGTTTATTTTGTCAATTTTCTTAACTAATTTTATACACGTATCACTTAAATAATAGAAACGTTATAGAAAGCACCAAAATCTAATTTGAGATTCTAGTTGAAACTCTGACTCAGAAAATACAAAAGTAATTTTAATACCAGCAAAACCTTGTCTATATAAAGAATAAAAACATCTATGTATTTTGTCACTTGTGGCCACTGAAGTCTGTGATTGAGTAGTTTAATGTTCCGCTAAGTTATCTTTGTAATCAGCTAATAATCCATAGAGCTTTCCTTAGATGCCTAAAATCAATAAGCCACAATGAGGTTTTATTACAAAGGAAACATAAGTTTAGTAAATCATGTGTACAACCAAATAAAAAACTATGAATAAATTAATTAACAATTATTATTATTTAAATATTTGAATTTTGTTACCATTTTCAATGATATACTCACAACTCTAAACTAATAATTCCTTTTATAGTAATTCATTAGTCAGTTAAATGGTTAGATTTATCAAAGAAAGTAAACATAAAAGAAAGATTAATGGGTATATGTTCCTGATTACACACACACACACACACACACACACACACACACACACACACACATATTTTAAATTAAACAGTTTGGATTACAAAATCAGCTTACTCAGGTAATATAGTGCTTATCATCTTCTTACACTACTGCTAACTACAATATAGCTCATCATTATTTATATCAACTTCAGTTCTAAAAATTGTGGCTTTTTATGTGTAAGATTTATAAAAAATAATATTTTCTTTGGAATGAAATTTTCTGTGATAAAACAATGAGACTAGAATTATAGAGCATGAATTTGGTAATGAAAGAAAATACTGAGGATGAAAAACGGAAGTAAATTGCCTATAAGGTAATGAATGGAAACATATATCACCAGAATATATGGAATAATATTCATATTGTGGTTTTTCTCTTATGACTTTCACATAATTTTTGACCAGGAGAAGTCATATTAGAAATCTCATTGTAATGGCAGTAAGATATTAAACTTAAACAAAACAAAACAAAAAAGTGAAATGCTTACTCTACAATAAGAGTAAGCATTAGCATTAGGAAGCGTATTCAAAAAAGTGATGTTTTCTGGTATCTTGAAAATCCTTCCTCCAAAAAAATTGCTCCTCTACTTACTAATAGATTATCATTATCTTCAGGTATTATTCAACCACTACTACATCCAAGGCAAAAATATGAATCTAGACACACAGAATATATACTTAATCAACCATAAATACAATGGCTTGGCAATGTTCCTCACTGAAGCTTGCTTTATATAATGTCTCTCATTAAGTGACTGCATACACACACACATGCACACGCACACATTTCACACACATATTTCACACTAGACTTTCAATTGTCATCATTTCTTCATTACTTATAAGTGCTGTAGTGGAGGTTCTCCAACTCTCCATCAATTTTGTAGCACACGGTTTGAATGGGCATGGATACTACCTAAGCTTCAAACCATTTGGGATGATTTCATGTCTCCTGTCACCATTGACTGGCTGACACAATGCAAGCAGCGAAAAGGTGGTGTGTGGTGATAATGGCTTGACCACAGAAAATGATACCTATTTAGTTTTAATATATTGAATTTCACAAAATTGAGTGAGAATATTGAAATAAAGGTTTCTTTCTTCATGATGTAATATGTAACTGAATCTGCTGAAACCATTAGACTCATTTAGGGAAACCACTTTAAGAATGAAGCTGACCGGCCAGGCACGTTGGCTCAACCTGTAATCCTAAGCGCTTTGGGAGGCCGAAGTGAGTGGATTGTCTGAGCCCGCGCGTTGGAGACCCGCCTGGGCAACTTGCCGAGATCTCATCTCTACAATAAATTAAAAATTAGCCGGGCGTGGTAGCACGTGCCTGTAGCTCCAGCTACTTGGAAGGCTGAGGCGGAAGGATCGCCAGAGCCCAGCAGGTTGAGGTTGCAGTGGCCGGGAGCAGCCACTGCACTCCAGTCTGGGTGACAGAGTGAGACTTCAACTCAAAAAAAAAAAAAAAAAAGAGTGAAGCTGACTCAGAAAGGAAAGAGTATGTAGTTGATACAAATAACAAAAGAACAATAATTCTGAATAAAGACATAAAAGCCTGAAAGAAGCCTTGTTTACCCTTTGCTCTTTCATCTTGTTTTAGTCGAGTGATCATTTGGACAACTTTTGTGGCAGCAGATACAATAAATCACATATGATTATTATCTTAACATAAACACATGCCTATTTAATAAACCACTGATTATACATTGTCTACATAAAACGTTTTTCTTGATAAATAAACTTTGTCTAAGTTAAGTACAGAAGTTGCATAGCTCTTTTACAGTTGAATTTAATGTTATATATTTAATTTCTAGTAAAAATAATTTTCATCAGTAAAATATAATATGCCTTCAGTTGTATTTAATATCTGCATTAGTCAGCCATAAATATTGTTGACATTTCAAACTCATATGAGACCCATCTAATGCCAAAGACTGTTGAATCAGTTAAAGAAATTTGTGATAGTTTTGTTTAAAAGCAAATATTCTTCATAATATAACTGTGATCAAGGTCCAATTTAAATTTCTTTATTGTTTTTCCTTCATATGCTAGTGAGTGTTTACACACCTATACAAATATTTTATAATGTGTTTTTATATGAGTACCAAGCTATCCTGCTAATTTATAATTAGCAATGTTAAAATAAATATACACTATACTTTGCTTTTATTAAAATATACACAAAATTACTCATTTGTCAATTTATTCTGCTCTTTAGAAGTAATATTAAAATAAATATATATTATAGTTAAAGTTCTTTAAACTGGACATTCTTCCTCTATTATGCTGTCACAAGACTTCTCTAAAACAATCTCTCTCAAGCTAAAGCTATAGAAAAATGTAAAATGTTTAGAGAGATTCAATTTCTAAAGAAGGCTACAAAGAAATTGAGTTTAACTGGTATTTAACTAAAATGATTATGGGTGATTGGCTATGTTTGGGTGGTTTCTATTGTATGGTTCATTTGTTTTCTTGAGTTTTATAATTGTTCAATTTCATTTTAACAAAAATTTATTTCACTTTTACTTTGTATTGGTCACTGACATAAAACCTGAAAGTGCAAAGTGAAATAGCACATGGTCCCTGTCTTCAAAGTTCTTATATTCTCTGCTTCTGGGATGCTGTGAACTTTCACAAATGCATAATAATCAGTTACCAAGAATCTGCTCTATTTCTATATATTGATTGTTTTGTCTTTCCTCTGGTCCTTCAACTTGTGGTTATACAGTCTACCATCCACTTCAGTTTACATCTCTACTGCACTATAAAAGTTATAACCATGTCAGTGAATGTAAAAGATATTAAACTTTAAATGTTCAAAAATTATGATGCAAATGTTTATATTATGATTGCATATAATATACCTTTACTTATGTGGTAGAAAAGATAATGCCTTTCACTAATATTGGAGATGTTGCTAAATTTTTGATAGTGGTATCAATTAATATATTTACTGATATAAGAAATATTTATTGAATAGCTACTATATGAAAAGCACTCTGCTAGCTGCAGGCAAGTCAATTCACTGTTGATTATTTTCTTTAAAATCTAATCAAAGAGGAAAATACACACTTTAGGAAATGAAATAGTGCAGAGATAAAGAGTTGCCTTAGGGAGGAGTCAGTTTGCATTATACAAATATTTCCCACAGGGCTAGAAAGTCTTATCTTAGTAAAACCACATGCATTGTACATTTTCCCTCTGGTTGAAATATATCCTTTGATACTTTATGAATAAGTTTGGAAGTTCTTTGAAATGAAGCATTTTAGAAAACTTGCATTTTTCCCTCCATGGTTGCTTAAGGTGGTTTCTTTTTTTTAATAGATTTTTTTAAAGAGTAGTTTTGAGTTAGCAATAAAATGAAGGTGAAGATAGATTGCCCATATACTCCTTACTCACACATGCATAGTCACTCCCATATTCAACATCCTTCACCTAAATGGTACATTTGTTACTAACAATGAACTACATTGATGCATCATTATCACCCAAAGCCCATAGTTTACCTTAGGCTTTACTCAGTGCTGTATATTCTATGGGTTTGGACAAATTTATAATCATATGTAGCAGCGATTATAGTATCATACAGAGTCAGTTCATTATCTTGTCCTAAAAATCCCCTGCACCTCACCTAGTCATACCTCTCTACCCCAATCCCTGGCAGACACCGCTTTATTACTCTCTTCACAGCTTTGCCTATTCCAGAATATCATATAGTTGGAATCCTACAGTGTGCAGCCTTTTCAGATTTATTTTTTTTACTTAGTAATTTGTATTAAGTTTCTTCTATTTGTGTTCATGACTTGAAATCTTATTTCCTTTTAGTGCTGAAGAATATTCCATTTTCTTGATGTGTCACTATTTATTTATCCATCCACCTTTTGAAGTATCTTGATTGATTTCAAATACTGTCTATTATAAATACAACTGTTATGATCATCTGTGTGCAGGTTTTTGCATGGACATAAGTTTTTAGCTACTTTGGGTAAATATTAAGTAGTATAATAGCTGGATCATATGATAAGAATTTATTTAGTTTTGCAAGAAACTGACAAAAATGTCTTCCAAAGTAGCTGCTCCCTTTTGCTTTATTACAAGTAGTAAATGAGAGTTCTTGTTGCAGCACATCCTGGCTAGTATTTGGTGGTATTGGTGTTCTGGATTTTAAGATTCTGTTTTTTATATTAAAACATTTTTGAATATGCATTAAAAAAACACTAATCATTTTTCCACTTTATACATAAATAATATTAGCATAATTATATTTTATGTCAATAAGTTATTATACATAATTCAATTCATATAGCTATAATATTCATATTATTAACAAAAATATTGCTACCTGGCAGTCCTAGTTATAAATTATGGTCATTATCTGACCTCTGTAAGCCAATATAAGCACTTTATTACTGGAAAATATCATTTTATATGAACATAAGTTTGACATTTTTTCATATTGTTGAGCTACTGTGTTGTTTCTTATTCACTCTTCAAGGTATACAGCACTTTTTTCAAACAATCTGTGTGTATCCTTGGAGAAGAGTGTTATTTTTCTCTAGCTAAAAATGATTAAAAGGGGACATACCTTTGTAAGGGTCCTAGACATATTGCCTAGCTTCCCTCCAGACAGTTGTATTAATTTTCAGCACTATATAAATGTATTAGTTTGAATAGGCTAAAATGTTGTAACATATATAAGCTAAAATTATTTGTGGTGTAAAATCATAAGCATTTATTTTGTGACTTTTTTTCCCAGTAGGTTTACTGTTATCTCCTTGGTCATTAATGATGTGATGTCTTTCTCTTGGCATCTACATCATGGAGGCATAAGGGTAAAAGTGGCTACAAGAAAGAATGATTACTTTAAAAGTCATGTTCCTTTGGTTTTGAAACACATGGTTACAACCAAACACATGGCTATAAGGAGCCTTGGGTATTTGATCACAAGCTGCTTCCAACATACAATTGCAAACAATGTATGACAACGACAACAGATATGTACAAATATCTTTCAATAGCTTTGCTCCAGTCCACCTCCGGGCATCATTTTACACACAGGAAATACTTACATCCTCTTCACCTTCCCCAAAAAGATGACAACTAAAGTTTGCATCCTCTTACTCCATGTAGTTCAAAGTCCAGTTTCATTGGCTGATGCACAGCCCTTTACACAGGTATGGAAGTGGTTCCTTTTGGTCAGACAGTTAAGTTGGAGGATACATCTTCTTCAAGTGCTTATTCAGCTTTTCATTCTATCTTTCAAATACTTGTGCATTTTTTGTCACAAAGGAGAACCTTTTAAACACTGACCATCCATGTCAACACTGAGTAAACTATTAAAGTTTTACTCAATGTTGAATGTGTAAACAATTCATTAATGAATGTGTGCTAGTTCGTCTAGTTCGTTTGTCAAAAATAATTGTTGCATATTTTAATTTGTGGTAATTTGCTTTATGGTACTTATATTAGGTCTGTTTTTCATTGGTAATTATTGTTTTCTATTGTTAACTATTTTCTTTCTATTACTATTAAGTCTGTTCTCCAATATTGAATTATTTAAATTAATTCTAAAGTGAGAGTTTCATAATCCTTTTTATGAGTTTATCATCTAAATTTCTACCCATTGTTTCAGCTTTTCAAAAATGTCTTTTTAAATGTTTCGTTGTTTTGCATAAAAATAAACTTAGCTAAAATAACTAATTACCTTTATTCTATAACAGTAGAATTCTTACTTTCATTTCTCATCTCTTTGATAGTATAGGCTAACCAAATGGATATTAAAATACTTTAATTTGATCATGCAGTTTATCATTTTTGTGGCTTATGACAGTTTCACTGAATCCACTGAATCTTTAAAAATGGATACTTTATAAAACATGTCAATATAACTTTCCAGTTTCGGAGCATATCATCTCCTTTATCTCATATATTTACCATGTGTTTGGGGAAGGCAACATTTATTATAAAGTTTCAGTACACTAGGGAACACTAAAAGTGGTGTGTTTCAATCTTAAAAACAAATTTATTTTTAGTATATGTAGTATTTTAAATGTTGATGCAAGAAGAAAGGATACTGGAAGCATTATTACAAGGGAACTTACTATTTGGGCACATGCATACATATTCTCACATATATGCATTTACACACTAAGTCTGAGTCACAAACAGAAAAACTGCCAGTTAATTCAGGTCACAGATCCATTCCTCAAAACTTTGGTGTTCTTTGACTTGTGAATAAATCACTTCAGTCTCTACCTCCATTGTCAGATGCCCATCTTTCATTTGATTGCCTCTGTCTCCTATTATATGGGCACAAGTCACATAAAATTAGGGCCCATTCTAATTCAGTATTACATTGTCTTAGCTTGTTTATACCTGAAATGGTTCTACCTTCAAATAATGACACATTCATAGGTTCTAGAAATTAACACTTCAACATATCTTTTATATGGAGGGCACAATTTAACCTACAACAGTGTGTAATTGTACCTTTTAGGTGTGACAAATTTTTTGATAACCAGTTCCTTTAATAGCAGTAACATCTATTCTGCTTTCTTTCCATCTCCCATGCCTAGCCAAACATCTGGTACATAATAAATCCTCAATAGGCATTGTTGAAAGAATAAATATAAGAATTGGAACCTATTCTTAGACTTTATTTTTATTTCTTATAACCTTGAAAATTCTCCCTAGAATTTTATTGTAAGGCCAATATTTCACCGTATTACTATATTTCATCAATTCTACCTTCTCAATAATTCTTTCTAAAAATTATTACATTTTCTATATAATCAAGTTTTTTTCTATTGAGTTTTTCCCACTGAGATACAAATATGTTCTAGAATTTATTATTATTTCAAAATATAAATATCTTGAGTCAGTTTTATTTTGATGGATGAAAGAAAGTATTTTTGGTTGTAATGTAGTAAATAAAATATAGAGGAACTCTTTTTACTCATAGATACTTTCCTTTCTTAACTAATAAAGGCACTTTGTTGTTTTCAAGAAAATAAAGATTTTTTTATCACTCCTCCAATGATTTATCTGTCCATGCTTTGATACACAACAAATTTCTTTTGCAATGCTGAATCTAAAGATATTTTTGAATATTATATGACAATTAAACTTGAAATTTTCCTTTTAACAATACACATGTATTAATTAAGATGACAAATATGTTCACCTTTTTCATATCCACAAACAATGAAAACTATATAATGACAGCTATTCAAGCAGAAATAATTGTAAGATGACATCATTTTAAGACTCAACTCAATTTCACAGGAATTCAAAGTTTGAAATCAAGTCTCTGAGAAATGATGAAATACAGTCAAATATGGATAAGCATAGTCTAACAGATTTTTAGACAGAGGAACAGAAAAAAATAGGGAAGAAGTACTTTAAAAATTCATAAAATTTGGCATATTTTAAGAGAGGGAAATATTCTAGTGTCTTCTAGTTACTTATTTGGCTTTGAGGAAATTAAGAATGCAGTGACAAATAGAAGTCTAAAATGTGTGGAAAAATGCAAACAGTCAGAAGAACATTGAAATTGAGGCAAAATAAGTAATAGAAATCTCCTAAGTTACAGCATGAAAGCTTAAAGAGTAAAAATAAAAAGAATGTAAAATTAGAATAAAAGTGAGGAAAGATTCATTGAAAGAAAAATATAAAGTGTAGTAGGTTAAATTCTAGCAATGTTCAAGTTGTAAATGTCAAGATTCAGGGCAAACTGAGCACATGAATATCTGCCATTGTGACCTAAAAATTAGGTTTGTAATTCATTTTGGTCAGCAGGAATTCACAAAAGGAGGATTATAGTAAGATTGGATTTCCTTTAGGAGTAGCAATACAAAATTGACAGAAGGTGGCCCTTGATATAATGTTCCAACCTTTAGAAAGACTTTTGTTACGCTTTCTTTATAAAGTACTGTAATATACGGGAAGAAAGTATGCTGTTAAAGACAAGTCACTAAACGTATGAAAAAATGTTTTTACTATCAAATAAAAATGTGCTAATTGAGATGGTTTGAAGTTGATTAGAGTATCTGGGGACTTTTATATTAAATAATCAAATTATAGAAAAAGATCAGCTAAATAAGTATTCTAGATACATAGTGAAAATTTCATGACTTTGTAATTCAACCTCCATCTTGTCTTAACCTTATTCTTCTTTCTATAACGATATGTCTTTGCAATATGTTCATAAAAATTTAACTCTTTATCAATTACATTATTTTTATTTTGCATACATATAATAGCTCTTCCATTCTTTTAATATTTGAGTTATGCTAAAATCATATTGCAAGCTTCTTTTTGAGCAAGATGATAGACTAGCTATCTTAAAAATCCATCTGCTGGAAACCTCAAGAAATGCTCAACAAAACAATTTTAAGTGCATAACTGTGTTTACAAAAAAAGACAACAAAATAAAAAATAAAACTCCTGGAGCAAAAGGAAAAGTGAATTGGAAAGCAAATCAACCCACCTGAGATAATCTAGTAACAGCTCCAGGAGAAACTGTTGGGCTTATTGTTGTTTTAGATTGTTTTTTGCATTAACTGATTATATTCTTACATAATTTGCATAAAGGAAAAGCACAGATCTGACGTATACAGTTTTATGAGCTTAGTAGACTTGGAAAAATGGCTGTAACTTGTCTCTCTCCTTCTAAACAAGCCCTTTGTAATTACAGTCCTACACTGACTCTGTGCTGGCCTTGTGATTTCATCTGCCCAATGGGATATTAAAACATGAGATTCAAGCAGAGCCTCTGAAAATACTTTCATATGGAACTTACTTGCTTGCTTCTCTTGGGAACCCCAAAGCCATAATTGTATGAAAAAGGCAAGGCTAGCTTGTTGGACGATGATCACTATGTGATCAAGCCATCTGTTTTACCCCAGCTGAAATCTAACCAAACACCATCCATGTGGTTGTGGTCATCTTAGAAATTCAGTTCAAACTAAAACTCCAACTGACCCCAGATATTGGCTGAGTTAACCCATACCAGAATCTCTAAGGGCAAATAGACAAGTGTGGCTTTCTGAGTATGTGACCGAATAGAACCCTGAGATCAATATTGTAAGTGTTCCATGCTTAGGATTAAATATTCTGTGATCCCTGTCTTGAAATTCTTAATAATTTTCTTTTAACATTTGTGTTTACTAGTCCCATGAGGCAATGGAGCATACAGAAAGGGTTTGAATTCTTGGTTCACATCGGATCCTGCTACCTTCATCCTCCCTGCCTCCCTGTGACATTCTTACCAGCTACTCCACTCTCTCTGTGCATGTGGGACTCTGCTTGGGCTTCCCTCTAGGCTCTGCTGTCCTGCAGGTCTGGGTGCAAGCTCTGGCAGGATCATGTCTAGTATGTGCACTTGTAAGCATCTTTCCCACAGGGATAGTGGCAGCTGTCCCTGTCCCAGAGTGCATTGCCAAGACATTTTTTGTTGTTCTTGTTGCGTACACCCCAGCTAGAGCAAGCCTTTAGCCCTCCCTTGATCCAGATATGAGCATATCTCTGCTTGGAGATTGCAATCTTTGGGAGTCAACTATCTTCTATGGATGAGGGTATTGGATCCATTGGATAAGGAGGTTGGTTTTCTTACCCTTAGTAGGAGCATGGTGTGTTGCTCTGACAGCTGACAAGAGAAGGAGGGATATAGCAAATGAACCACAGGCATGTACCATGCCATGGAAGTGGCTCACAGCACCTGTTAGATTCACACTTACCAGTGAGTATCTACTGTCCAATGAGATGTGACATTAAATGACAATTTTTTTTAAAAAATCAGTTGTGTGTGAGAGAAAGCCTTGGAAAGAAAAAAACAAAAGTTTGATATTTATCACCTTTAATGACAATTTTCCCCAAAGATCTTGAAGAAGCTCCACATTTTAATCTTGAACTAGGCTTGACAAATTAGGTAGCTGGTCCTGTCCACAGAACTCTGAAAAATAATAAATAGTTTCTGCTTTGAGCCACTACATTTAAGTGTAGTATTTTATGCAGTAAAAGCTATAGGTGAACTTTGACAAATATATAAACTCCATGTAATTAACACCTGAATCATGATATACAACAATCCCATCATCACACAAATATCTTCATTGACCAAAACATTGTATGTGACACATGACTCTCTCTCTCTCTCTCTCTCTCTCTTTTTCTCATATATATATTCTAATCTCTTGTTAAATATTGTTTTATCTGTTTCCAATTGCCTGCTGCAGGTATAAAGAAAGAAAATATATTTCAAAGTACATTTCTCATGTCCTGTGATCTAACTTCATTAATTTATTAACTTTTATTTGCTTTATGAATTGATCAGGAATTTTTATGAACAAAAATGCGTCGTGGCAAAATGCATACACTTAATAAATTTTTACTCTGAACTTTAAGCCTTTTATAATAGTAGAACTAGAGCACTGATAATTTAAGACATTAAAAGTAATAGGGGGAGAGAGGCAAGATGGTGACGGCATAGGAGAACTGGTGAGATTCTCTGAACGTGAGTTCCCAAAAAGGTTATTACTTCTCTTCCCCCATCCCCCAGCCCACCACCAACCGTGCTGGTGCCAGGCCCGGG
>NW_007251168.1:482288-484127 GCF_000164805.1 Carlito syrichta | reverse complement strand
GCTGCTGTTCTACTGCGTGTGTGGAAGTCTCCAGTCCCATCCCCCTCCAGATCCCTCCCTGGCTGCATTGTCTCCAGCCCAGACACCCGGCACCAAGCCGCCGGTCACACAGGGAGGCTCTGGGCACCTGCCTCTCAGAGACACCGGTCCCATTCCTGTCTGAAGTACTCTGTAGGGGGCCCAGCGCCACTCTCGCCACTCACCGCTTGCCCTTTGGAACTTTGGAGCTCAGGAATTCTGGGTCCACCCTGGCTGAGGCACTCAGCACAAGACCCCAAACCAGAGGACCCAGACAAGCAGAGAAAAACAGATCTGCTTAAACTGCCTCACCATTCTCCAAGCAGAGACTTCCATTGCTCCACCCACCTATCAATAAACTTTACCTCATTTCCTAAGGTCAGATATTGCAGCCTCTCGCCGCTGCTATTCCACTGTGTGCTGGGAGTTTTGGGTACCTGCCCCCTCCGGCTCTCTCCCTGGCTGCATTGTCTCCAGCCCGGCACCCGGCACCGCAGGTCACACAGGGAGGCTCTGGGCGCCCGCCCCTCAGAGACACCAGTCCCATTCCTGGCTGAAGTACCCTGTGGGGGGCCCAGAGCCATGCTCGCCACCCACTGCCTGCCTTTTGGAGCTTTGGAGCTCTGGAACTCTGGGCCCACCCTGGCTGAGGCACTCAGTACGAGACCCCAAGCCGGGGGACCCAGACAAGTGGAGAAAAACAGATCTGGGTAAACTACCTTGCTATTCTCCAGACAGAGACTTCCATTGCCCCGCCCACCTATCAACAAACTTTACCTCAGTTCCTAAGGCAACAGCGTGAAACAGGAGACAAAACCCCACCCCTACACTGCAAGGAAAAACAAAAGGGAGAGGCCGGAATCGGAGATCACAGAAGTGACTCTAGTCTTATCGCTTATTTTGACTTATGATTTATCATTGAAACTGTTGGTTTAGATCACGTTTGGTGTTTACCTTCTGACTTACACTGTTTCTTGATTTTATTGGCCTGTCTCTGTGTAACTATCAGTACTCCTTAGGGAGTACCTTTCTTCACTTCTTCCCAGCCCTGTGTCTCCTTCTCACCTGATAGTTGGTATGTATACCTGTTTTCCCTCTCGCATTTCTCTTTTTCGCTTATTTTGACTTATGATTTTATCATTGTAACTGTTGGTGTAGATCACATTTATTGTTTACCTTCTGACTTACACTGTTTCTCGATTTTATTGGCCTGTCTCTGTGTAGCTATCAGTACTCTTTAGGGAATCTTTCTTATGTGTCTTTCTTCACCTCTTCCTGGTCCTGTGTCTCTTTCTCACCTGATAGTTGGTATGTATATCTGTTGTCGCTCTCACACTTCTCTCTTTCTAACTCCCTATTGACCCCCCCTTCCTCCATTATTTTCCTTTTTTATATGCCCCCTTTTTAAATCTAGGGACCAAGACTGCATACTGCTGAATGGACAGACTGTAAAGCAGAGGGAAAAGTGAACAAAGCCAGAAAACCCTCATAAGGAAGAAGAGGTCATTGCAGAAGAGAAATAAAAGCAACCCCACCTTCCCTCAAAAACAGAATTGAAGAGGGGGAGGGAAAGGGGGAGAGGGAGAAAAATCTACAGAAATGAAGAAAAACCAAAAGAAGAGTATGGGTCTCTCCCAGACACCTGGGAGAGCAGACACTGAGAAAACTGACGTTGGAATACAAACAATGAAAAGTCCCCAGAATGAAGGGTCTCAAAATGCAAATGTAGATATCAAAACAATAATGGAGAGACTAAAAAGAATTGAGGAGACACAAGAAGAAACTAGGAAGGAGCTGATATCTGAGATAACAGTAATAGAA
>NW_007251168.1:481798-482085 GCF_000164805.1 Carlito syrichta | reverse complement strand
AAAAAACCTTCAAGAGATGAGTGACTACCTCAAGAGGCCTAACCTAAGAAATAATCGGACTCCCTGAGGCAGAAAGAGAAACAGAGACCACATTGGAACAAACTTTCCATGAGATCATTCACGAAAACTTCCCCTATCTAATCAGTGATGCAAAAATTCAAACACAAGAGATTCAGAGAACTGCTGCAAGACAACAAATGAGAAGATCAACTCCTAGACACATAATAATTCGCCTAAATAAAGTAGGTACAAAAGAAAAAATCCTAAAGGCAGCAAGAGAAAAAGGC